>NW_010554325.1:16924-17150 GCF_000687285.1 Phaethon lepturus | reverse complement strand
AGCTCGCCGAGACAGTCCGAGCCCTCACCTTTAACCCCTCCTGGCATCAAAGATGGGAGCTGCCGCGTGGTGTTCCCGGAGGAGCCGCCCCAAACACGATCAGAGTGCCTGCTGGACACCTCCATGCCAGGCTTAATGGACAGTGTCCCCGGGGACCCCCGCGTCCCTTACGCGGCAGGCGGGGAGCAGCGGGCAGCTGGCACTCCACCGGTAGGAGGCCGGAGAG
>NW_010554325.1:15664-16469 GCF_000687285.1 Phaethon lepturus | reverse complement strand
CCGGGGCCCCCCGCGTCCCTTACGCGGCAGGGGGGGAGCAGCGGGCAGCTGGCACTCCAGCGATAGGAGGCTGGAGAGGGCTACCCTGACCCACCAGGTCCCCCAAGGGGACGGCTAGCACCTGATGGGGGCTTGCTGTGCGAGTTAAGTACATGAAAGGATGAGCCAGTGAGTCCCAAATCCCCCTGGGCCCCCCCGTGGGATAGTCTCCCTGACCCCTCTGACTCACCTGCTCTGCTGGGAGGGATGGCTGCACCCCCCCAGGGGACAGCGGGGCACCCCAGGGCTCCCCAGCTTCTCCTGTGGAGCAGAGGGAAGGACACAGCGTTTGGCCCGAGGAGCTCCTGCCACATGTCAGGTACTGTCAGCGCTTCTATCATCCCACCCCAGAGAGCAAGGCCATGTGGCCAAGATGCCCCCCCAAGAGGTGCAAAAGGCCATTCTGGTCCCTGTCCCTCCCCGCACCAGGGAGTAAGTCACACGGCTGCACGGGTGCATCTCAAAAACCCGGCTTGCGCTGCCGGGCGCGAAGCTGCTTTTCCCATCCGGCAGGGAAGCAGCAGCGCTGCCACCAACCCGCGACTGCCCTCCCTCGCTGCTTTGGGCAAAGCCTTCTGAAAATGAAGACCCACCTGCCCAGGCTGGCCGGCAGCGGGGGGCTTGGTTTGCATGCACAGCACCGGGGCAAGCGTGGCTCCATTTCTGGGGCAAGGTTGGGGGGAAACAAGGCACTGGGTGAAGGCAGCGCTAACAGGGAGCAGCGTTCAGTGACACACGTGCCATGGGGGATCACACCTCCCCAAGG
>NW_010554325.1:14953-15644 GCF_000687285.1 Phaethon lepturus | reverse complement strand
AGGGACACCCCATCCCGCTGCCACTAACTGGGGACAGCCATTTTTGCAGAAAAACAAGGCTGAAGCACTTACCTGCCTGCGGCACCGGCTCAGCAACAACCCCTCCCTGCGGGACGGCCGTCCCTGGGCCGAGTGCGGGGGGCTGCAGGTCCTGCCCAACACCGGGCACCGGCAATGCTGCGACCTGAGCGGCTGCCGGGGGCCAGAGGGACACGTCCTCATGGGACCTGGGTCCATGGGGCAGCACAGGCTGGGTCCACTGGCCGTACTGGTAGCCTTCGCTCCAGGGAATCTCTTGGCTGGGCTCTCCATCTGCGAAAAAAACCCCCACATTTCAGGAGTTTACTCCAGTGCTTATAATTTCATCAGGCTGTCGCACAGAATTCTCCCGTTTTCCATTATACATCAGCGGGAGCCGGGGGACGAGGAGGGACCCCAGGGACCACGCGCAGGCAAGGGAGAGGAGGTAGGGCACGGTGCGGCAGCAGGGACCTTTCAGAGGCTTCAAGGAAGGTGGGCTGTGAAAGATGGGGGGAAAAACCTCCTGGGAGCATGCCTGAGGCTGCAAACAAACTCAGAAGGGGAATGCTCTGGAAGCAAAGAGGCCAAGCACGAGCAGCACATGCCAGCAGTTCAAAGGAGCCCAGGGCTTCCAGTCTTTTCTTCCACTCCTGCTGCACACCCTGAGCAG
>NW_010554325.1:244-14908 GCF_000687285.1 Phaethon lepturus | reverse complement strand
TTCCTGCTCCACAGGAGCGCCCACGGATGAGTTTCTTGCTTTAGGCAGATTTATTCAGGGTTGGTTTTCTTTTTGTTTGAAAGGCAGGCTGAGCAAGTGGGGTTTGTTTTATTTAACACACACGTGTTGCTCTGATGTTAGACACAGCGCTGCTGTTCGTCCCAGGTGCACGTCCTGCTTGTTCTAGCCCTGCAGCCTCCGGCCAAAAACATGCTGGGCACTGAGCCTAGGGACAGACTATTGCACCTTTCGGATGCTCTGCCTGCTGGAATCGCCTCCAGCCCACTCAGGGTCGGCTTCGCGCCCACAAGCCGCTCCCACGCAGCCTGGAGATGCTTGCGGCAGCGGTGAGATCCACAGGGAGGATGGATGGATGCTCAACTCCACGCTGCCCAGCAAGCTCTGCTGGGCAAAGTCAGGGAGGAAAGCCCCGGCTGTAAGGACGGAGAGGGAGGTTGCTGTGACTGTGTGCATCCCAGCTTAGCACCTTGATTTGGGCTTTGTCTTCCCAAGATGGATATATTCAGCATGAAGCCAGCTTTCTCTGTGTGCAGGTCCCTCAGATGGCAACTCTGAACGGCCTTCTCAATGAAGAAAAGTACCAAGCATCAGGAAAGTGAGCTGCAAAGACCACGTAGATGGCTGCTTGGAAAAGCCATCCCATCGTACCTGCGACTTTTTTTCCAGAGAAGGATGATCATAGCCTCAGCCCTGATAGCAGCAGAAGGCAATCAGGGTTGATGATCCTTTTTACTTGCCTGGAAGAGCTCTTTGAAAAGGAATTTGGCAGCAGCAAGGAAAGCTGATAGGAAGAAATGGCTTGGAGAATTTTGTCGTGTGTTATCCTGTCTGTACCAGCCTTTATTCTCCACCCACGGGTGCCAGCGTTCCCAGCAGAAAGCTAGACCTGAGCAGTGAGGAGCAGCGGGCTGTGCTGGGGTGTCCTGCTGATGGAGGTGGCTGTGAAGCAACGCCAGTGGGTCACCAGCCCCTGGCTTCTCAATGGAGCATCCCGATGGACACGTTGCCTAGCTAGGAAAGGTCTCCAGCTCTTCCCTTGACAGCCACCCAGGGGAAGGTCACATCCCTCATCTTGATGTCTCTTGACCCTCTGGGTGGACCAGCACTGGAAGGGACTCTTGGGGTCTCCAAGCAGCAAAGCAAAAGGATGAAAGAGGTAGCAGGGAAGGGGAATTACTGGGGCTTCACCAACAGGCATGCTGCAGCCTGGCACCGAGGGACAAGCTCCTTCCCCCATCTTTTGCTATGCAAGTGTGAAATCCCCTTAGTTCAGCTCCAATTTGCACCCTCAAAGGACTGCCTGGGAATGGAGCTGTCTCCCTCAAGTCTCGGCCGGGAGGCACGTGCTTCATCCAGCCGCCCTCCCTCAGCCTCCCTTCTCCCCCCACGGTACCCGCAGGGACTCCTGCGGCTGCGATATTAGGACAAATTACTCAGGCTTTGTGTGGAGGGCACGAGCACCAACCCCTTGGTTTGCAGCCCATCCCTGGCAGCCCCACACCGGAGGGATGCACCCAGGCAGGAGCAAAATTTTGAGCTCTGGAGGATGTAAGGAGCGAGGAATAGCTGCTGAGAAATGCTCCGGGGAGCAGGGAGCTGCCTCGCAGCCCGTGGCAGCACAACTCCAGGCGCAGAGAAGCCCACCGCAGCGATTGCAACCTCCTGCTTCGTTTTTTTTACCTGCCATCGACGCAGCAGCCCAGGAGAGCCCGGGCTGAGCGGGTGCCACCTCCGGAGAGAGGTTGTCTTCCACCTGCAAGTAGTCAGAGGGAGAAATGTGCTAAAACAGGTGGAAAAAAGGATGGCACAGGGCAAAGACTAAGGAAAGCACAAAAGTGATGCAAAAGGGAAGCATGGTGCTGGTGGTCTGGGGCTCATGACTCCCCCCAGGCTGTGGGACCCCAGGTTACAGGTGAAACCCGTACCAGCACGGTCACAGCTCTTTCCCAGCAAGTGAAGGGGGCTGCAGCACTGCTGCTCTGCTGAGAGCAAGCAGGAGGGGAAACTGGAGAAAGAAAAGGGCACAAAACTGACAGTAGACATGAGACCTGAAGAAAGAGCATTAATCCAAGGGCCAGACCAGAGTTAAGGGACAGGAGAGCACACATCTGCAGGGTGATGGCCCACCAGTGTCCTCTGCCATATCCTCACTGCAAGAGGAGATCTTCATTCACCCACCAGCCCCAACTGCCCTCCTTGAGCCAAGACAAGGAGCGTTTTGCCCCCATGAAGCTCTGCAGCCCTCGCTGCTCACACCCTCGGGCTCTGCAACCCCCCTGCTCCCGCTGAAGCTGCGGGTCCCACAGCAGAGGCCTCATCCCTGAGCTCACAAGCCAAGAGGAAAGGTGCCCGGATAACACCGGCCTTCGAACCTCCATAGCCATCCCCTCGGATTCAGGGCAGAGGAGGACGATGCTCCTGCAGACAAACTACAACGCAGACCGGCTGCCCCCGCCCCGCATCCCCACTCCACCTTACCTCCCACTGCCGGCAGCAGGCCCCGAGCCCTACCCGCCAGGCTGGCTCCAGCGTCTGGGCCCGCTCCGGCCTTGTCACCCCCAGGCCCAGCGGGTCAGAGACCTTCAGCCGCTCGGCTAGCTGTGGAGCCGGGAGGGCAACAGGGCTCATCACACGTCTCAGCTCCACGGGGAAGAGACCGACCCTGGCAGCAATTGCACGTGGCTGGGCACACAAGCCCGGGGGAAAATAGCACCAGAGCTGCTGCACTTCATCATAGGGGGGTAAAAGTAACACCAGCCTCTTATGCAAGATTTATTCCTTCTCCTGCATTGCTGTGGAGAGGTGCTGGCCCATCCCGTGCCCCACAGAGACCCCAGCAGGGCTGTCTCAGCCACCTCCGCAAGTGCCGATGTCGAAGAGGCTCTTCACGTCAGAGAGGCAGGTAACTATTATCATCCTTTTCTCCTCCAAGGTAAATGAGCACCTTTAATCCCACTTGACAGCCAGCCCAAGGCACTGGCAGGTTTGCAGGACACCCCACCAGGAGCCCTGGAAGCAGCCCAGCTCCCAGGGCTGTGCACCAACCCCATACCTGACATAACGCCACAAGCATTACCGTCGCTCATAACCACGCAGAAAACAAATACAGGGCTGGGAGGGACCCGCTGAGGTTACCTGCTCCATCTGCCAGCAGTCTAGAAAATCCTGTGTGCCCAACACCAGCCCGTGCAGCCTGTGTTTGTCTGATTTGCACTTAAATCTCCAAGAAGAAGATTTCACAGCCTCCTAGGCCTGTCCTGATGCTTAATGTCCTTAGAACCAAAGAGTTTTTTCTTAATATCTAAGCGAAATCTTCCCTGCTGCAAACTAAGCCTCTCGATTCCTGCTCCCACAGAAGCTGCGGGGACAGTCAGGCACCATTCCCAAAAAGCTGCCTCCTGCGTGCCAGCGGACTGTTATCACATCCCCCCTACCCCTTCCTCCCCCAGCATATCTTATCTGGGAAAAAATAACCCCAAGGCCTTCTTGGGAGGTCATTTCCCCCCTCAATCTCTTATCACCCTGCTCTTCTCTTCTGCACTTGCTCCAGTTTGGTCCTGAGCGTCGCATCCCCAACAGAGCACAGTGCCCCAGCCAAGACCCCCGAGACCCGAGCATGGAGGGGTTATCACCTCCTTGTCTCACACATGCCATTCTTGCTCTCACAGCCCAGAATAACATTGGATTTTTTTTTTTTTTTTTTTTTTCCAGAATAAAATTGGATTTTTTTTTTTTTTTTTTTTTGCAACAGCATTCTGCTATCATGTTGCTGCTCGGTATTTTTTCCATGCTCCACTATCTCCCCCAGGTCCCTCTCTGCAGTATTGCTGCTGTGTGTTTAATTTTTCCTGCAAGACAGGGCTTGCAACCAGGGCAGCACAGACCCATCTCAATCATGTGGGGCTCCAGCTACCATCAACAGCAAGAGGCTCTTCTGGGACGACCCATCCCACCAGCCCAGGGAGCAACGGAGGGCTCCCTGCAGAGCTAAATCCCAGCCTGGAGAAATTGCTTAGAAAAGGGTCCAGTTTTAAGACAGCTGGACCAGGGGAGAGGACACTCAAAGCACTGCTCTTCACTCGAGTCTTCACTGAATTTTTTCTTACTGGTAGCAACCCACTTCTTGGGGATTTCTCAAGCTCCCTCGCACTCATTTATCTTCTACGCTTTGCTATGAGGCCGCATCAAGGGCCACCAAAAGCCATCTAGAGGTGACTTTGCAGCTCAGCCACCCTCTGCAACCACATGGGTCTCAGCTTTCCCCCCAGCACCAGTCCCCATTTCTTCCTATTCCCAAAGTTTTTAAGAGCAAAGTCTAAACCAGCACAAAACGCTTCCCACCTCCAGGAGGTTACAGCGAGACACGACCCACATGGCTGGAGCCCGGCTCGGGACACGGGACAGCCACGGAGAGCGGAGTAACCCAGCACCCAGCCAGGAGCTTACGCTCCCAACAGACCCACCGTCCCATCTTTTTGCAAACACACATGTGTTCATCCTAAATCATTTGCAGGAAAGAGGAAATTATAAGCATGATTACTCCTAAACGGGGGGAATGTTTAATCCAAAAGCTAATGTGCACTTTGATCCAACATTAATGAACCAGCACCTGGTTGTAGATTGTCCCCAGCTTCAAAAGAGGGGAAGTCTTAATCAAACACTAATGTGTGTCATAATTTGTAACACAGTCTAAAACATCAAAGACAGGAGTGTCTACGAATGGACTAGTTTTTCAGATGAAAGTGTTTTCTCCCAGGAGAAGCACTATCCCCAGCAGAACGGCAGATCTGAGAGACAGTTAGGCAGTAAATAGATTTCGATGATGGAGGGGCGGGTTGCTGCACCGGCCGAGTTTCGGGCGATTTCTACAGCACCTGCTTCAGACAGGCATCCCTGCTGCCCCTCAGCTCACGGCTTTTGACCCCTTCCCGACAGAGGAAGGCTTTGAGCAGCCTCAGCACTGCCCCAGTGATACACGTGGAGTGGGCAGACCCGCTCTGCTGAGAGCCCAACCTGCTCTGGGGACCTGGGACACTTTGCTTCTCCCCTCCCTGCCCCAGCACCCCACTCATGAAGCAGAGGGGCTGGGCTCAGTGCTACAAGCTGGGACTCGCTCCTGTTGGCTGTCATCCCAAAAGGGCTGCCAGCAGGTAAATGCAATTGTGGGATGATGTGCTGGAGGAGAAATGTCAAGCACTCACACTTCAGCTCCTTAAGCCTGTGCCATTTAGAAGTTCAAAAAGCCCCTCCAGAACAGAAAACATCCTTTTCTTCAAATAACTCTGCTCCTACTTGGCCGTCAACTCAATTCCTTTGTTTTCTACCCTAAGTCTGTGGGTGTTAGAGGCCTCACGGAGGCATTGGCTTTGCTGTGCACAGCACATGCCAGGCAGCAAACTCTGGGGGGATGCTCAGAGCTGGCAAGCAGCCCCAGCCATGGGAAACCCCGAGGATCCTTCCCACCACACCGGGTCCTGAACGGGTATCACACCCTGCCAAGGATGCAGTGGGGTACGAGACTCACCTTCATCACCTGCTGGGCCAGGACGGGGTGGCTGGCCGGATCCTTGCCCAGGAGCGCGGCGGCAATCTGCTCGCAGTATTGCAGGGCCTGGGCTGGGAGCCCGTAGTCAGCCAGGCGAGAGGCGTAGAGGAGCTTGTACACCTCAGGAGAAGGAAGCAGAGCAGACACCGGTGAGCAAGGAGGTGCTCGTGCCCATGGGTCCCCTCTGCCATGGCACATCATCCCAGCGTGACTTGTCATGAGTCTCATCGCCCAGAGGTCATCTGCAACTTGAGGACACCCCACTCGTCCCTGTGGGGCCACACGGCCTCGCTCCCCGAACCACAGCACTGTCTCAAGGTCAGACCTGCCCAGAGCCACCAGATGGGCTGTGGGGAGAGCATGCCAGCCCACCATCTTCACTTATCCACCCGAGGCAGCGGCAGCCGGGCGCTTATTTGCAATATGAAAAGCCCATCCGTTACCCAGAGAGCAGGATGGCAACCAGACCTGAGCAAGCACCGATCAAACACACCGTGCCCCAAAATGTGCCCTGCCCTGACCCGGAGGAGCCCCTCGGCCAGGGCAGCCTCCCCATCGCTCCCAAAGCCCAGCGAGAGAACAAGCCTTGGAGAGCAGCCTGAATCCCTGGCTTCAGGGGGATGGATGCGTGTTTTGGGGCAGGTCTGAGCTGCTGCACCAGAGGTGCTTGTCCATCTCTGCTACCTGGAAGGGGAGCAGGAAGGATTCAGGCTGTCGTAGCTGCTGACAGTACTCAAAGATTTCCATCCGCTGGATGACCTCTGTTCTGGCAAACTGGGCGAACGCCTGGCTGCGGAGGAGAGGGGTAGGTTCAGTGAGCAGGCGCGGAGCTGTCTCCCCAGGCAGCCCCACACAGATTCGCAGCTCCACCACCATGCCAGCCTGTGGCTGGAGAGGCCTGGAGCAAAGCTCACACTGAGAGCAGTAAAAACTGACAAACAGGGATTGCTTTTGCACGAAAGTGAGTTCCCAGGGATGGGGATAAGGTGGGACACGTCACCCTGGCAAGGGCACTGCCTGCCTGAGCTCACTCACCGGTGGTTGCTGCCCAGTAGAACCATGCGGTCTGCCTTTGTCCCGAAGTAACCCAAAGGGACATCTGCCATCAGGTAGCAGAAGTGAGCTGCTTCGACTGCTCCCCTGCCAGCTGGATGGGAGGGAAAAAGACAAACACTTCGTCCTGAGAGAGGTCACTGCATGGTCAACATTGCTTTGGAGACCCCCAAACTCAGATGCAAACCCAAACCCAACCACCCCACTTTCCCCGCCCATTCAGACCCTGAGCCCTCTGTTATCTATCCCTGGTTTTTGTCTGTTTTCCCCAACTGCTGTTCTCTGTACCTAGGAGGGGGGTCCAGTTCAGTGGTAGGACCAGGGGACCCTGAGCAGACTCCAGCTCTGCAGGGTGCCATTATTGGCATGAAATCCCCAAAAGTCCCCACCACAGGGAGGAAGTCTCAGTCCCTGCAGTTACATATGCCCTCCCTGTGTCCAGCTGCTCCAGGTGTTTCCAAAAAAGCAGTTAATGGATGTGTCTGAGCCTGACTCATCTGCCAGCACAAAGAGCAGTAGGATCCATCAACCTCCCATCCCTGCCACCGCACAGGCACTGCAGCTCTCCAGGGGTACAGGTGTGCATGCACCATTTAGCACCGATTCACATCTGTGCCAGTGCAGATGTGCACAGTGACGCTGCAGGTGTCCACCCAACTGCTACAAGACAGCAGAAACATAACTGCTTACAACGGCTTCAGCTCACCCAAAGTGTCTCCCATGGTGACGATGGCTCGGTGGTTCAGCTCCACGTCTCCAACTTTGTTGGACAACATTACAGCCAGGTGGGGCCTCCAGTCTCCCCATGTGGCATCCCCACAGCACTGCAGGGAGACAAGAGGAGAGTGAAGGTGAGCAGAGACGGTCACCACAAAGGTGGGTGTCACAGCAGGTGACAGCACA
This sequence comes from Phaethon lepturus, assembly GCF_000687285.1. NCBI lineage: Eukaryota > Metazoa > Chordata > Aves > Phaethontiformes > Phaethontidae > Phaethon > Phaethon lepturus. The sequence goes on along the minus strand of NW_010554325.1, from coordinate 7,386 downwards.
GGGGCACACGTGCCAGGGCCAGCCTCTTGCTCACGGACCAGTGCTGCCTGGGGGATCCTTCCTGACATGAGCTGGAAGAGGGTCTGCAGGGGGTCATTGGTGGCCAGCGTGCTGGTGAACCTGTGAGGATATAGCAAAGATGGAGCTGCCATGCCAGCACCCCAAATCCTCATTCACCTCCAAGGGCACATTCCAAATGCCCCAGGAAAGCAGTGTCCTGAGGGGTTGCCCAGAACGCAGAAAGGATCATCAGCCCACCAGGCTGATGATCTGAATCACCTCCAGAGCAGGCAAGTCTCCAGGACAACACTGGATAAAACCTCCTTAAAAGGATTCATGTTGCACAAGACAGAAAATTTATGCTTAACTCTCCCTGAAGGGATCAACCCAATCCAGACTAAGTACATTAATTCCACCAGAAAACGTTCATACGAGTGGGCTGAGCAGCTCAGATCAGGCTGGATCATGAAGAAGATAACCCAGCTCCCTCTACTCTGGATGCCTTTGCTAGGGCAGCAAGGGCAAAGCCAAAGACTCAGAATAAATCCCCCCTACATCCCCAGGGAATGGCTTTCCGTCTGTTTTCCAGCCCCCACCTTGGTTTCTCCTGTCCATCAGGAAGCTTGAAAGACTCAGGCCCATTCGGATGGACGCCTCCTTTTTCCCTTTGCCCCCCCTGCAAGGGTCCAGCTGAAATCAATGGGTTTTTTTCAGTGCACTGGGGCTGAGGGCACCCGAAGAGATAAAAGGCTTGGCAAAGCCAGTCACAGAGCATCATACGTTGCTTTAACCTCTCCAACTTACCCAGTGAGCACCCAGCTGTAGGTCCGAGGGTCCATCTTGCTGGAGAGGAAGAGAGCATGGCCCCACAGCTGGTTTCTCATGGCCCAGACCAGAGCATCCTGCAAACAAGGTGGAGAAGAGAAAGGGTTTGCACTGACTTCACTTCCCTGCCCTCCTTTTCTGCCAGGGGACCCCCTCTGCTCACCCAGCTCAGAAAAGAGCTCTGATGACTGCTCTGGCTTTAACTAATACCCCCCCCCCAAAAAAAAATCTTCCGTATTCACAAAGGTCCCTTTATCTTTTTACCTTGCATGATGACAAGAAATGGGACCTTCATAGCAATATTGTCATCCCTGGATTTCCAGGTCTGTGCTGTCTGGTAGCTCTTGATGCCACCACCATGGAATCCCAGCCTGGGCACCCAAGCTCCTCTGCATCCAACCCTCTACTCTCCCTGTGCCTTTGATATCCTTTGAGATCATAGCTTCAACTAAACTCATGGAGCTGGTGAAAGCCTCGCATCTTGTCTTCACTCAGGGCCCCATCCCAATGGTGGGAAATCACGGCCATAAGCCCTGCCGTGCAAACACAACTTGAAGGGTTGATCCCACAACCACGAGGCACCTCTTAATGACACTTCCCTGTAAAACCTGCCTGAAGAGGCCAAAGAGGTCAAGGAAAAAAGTCAGCCCTGTGTCCTGGACCCTGCTCACCACTTACTTTCTTCCTGCCATAGTAGAGGAGCTTGGTGAACTTCTCCACTATCTGTGCCTGTGTCTCCACGATCGGAGGGACCTCCCCTGTGATGAGGTCCAGTGTCCCCGGCTGACGCGACATCCACTCATCATCCGTCAGGCCGATCAGGTTTGCTGCGGGGTTTTGCCTCTTGTACTTCTCCTGGCGCCTGCAGTCTTGCATCAGCAGCTCAGCCGTGTCCGAGCCCACCATAGACTGCGAAAGGGAAGGGGAGAAGCGAGGCCCATGGAGGCTGCCCTGTGTGCGAAGGCTGACAGCGCTTCCAGTCCAACACCCTTACACTCGTATCCTCATCCTAGCACATCTCCCCAACAAGACCAGCCTCAGCCACCAGCACGCAGTTTTGGAGGGCAAAGGATTCAACACAACTAGCAAGAGCTTCCCAGCACTCACTCTGAACATCATCTCTGCTTCCAAAAAGCAGCTACAGAACAGATTGGGTTGATTTCATTGGGTTAAGGGAATAATCCCCTTAAGTGTAAGTGCTGGCTCCTCGGTGAAGGTGGCAACAGTCCCGCTCAGAGCTGCTATGGCATTGGGTTGTTGGTAGTCCACAAGGATGAAAAGCAACCCAGGAGAAGGGTTTGCTCCAAGTACCTGGGCAGTGCCAAACTGATCGATGGTACTGTGGCAATGGGATGCTTTCATGGTACACTCCCCTGAAAATAGCGACTGGATCAAGAGGCACTTAAAGAGCATATAACTTGTCTCACTTGTCAGATCAAAAGGCTCAACCCCTTCCACAGGGCACTTACCCCATTCTGCCGGCAGAGAAGGACCAGGAGTTTCCAGAGAAGAGCTGAATCTCTGCCTCTCTGTGTTGAGAGATCACAGCTCGTGGCTATCTTCTGCTGGCAAAATGTCATCACATCCACCTTGTGCAGATCTTCCCTACAGCAGCAAAGAAAGGCATCAAAAGAAACACAAAGCAAAACAGTCTAGGACATTCAGACTCAAAGCATCCCCAGGTTCACCAATGGGGATGCCAAAGACTGAAAGTGAAAGACGAAGGAGAGAAGATCCCCAGTGCCAATGACCACATACCTCATTGGCCACACTAAGCTCAAAAATGCTTAAATTTTATCATTATGACTCTCTGCAGATTTCTGTGTTTCAGGGATCCAGAGTGCATCTCAAAGCCTCTCTGTCCTCCTGTTAATATTTTCATCCATCCATCTGCAAAGAACCTCAGTTTTGCTTTGCTGTGTGCTGCTGTTACAGCCGTGGATGTCCAAGGCTGCAGGAGCAGGAATACATACAGGCAGTATCCTTTATTTGATAAACTGGCATAGTGCAGGGAGGAAGACACGCTTTATGGGTGACCCCATAAACCCTTTGGGTCTGAAACAGAAGCAGAAACCTTTAAGCTATGTGCAAGCCAGGCAGAACCGCTGTCTTCCAATAAAATAATCAGACTGTTGGAAAGAAAAGGTGGCCGAAACACAAGATCAGCCAGGGTAGAGGGCCTGGGGATGGAGGTGCTGATCCTGACTCTATCACACCAACACATCATATGGAGATTCCCAACGTCCCCTTTAGCAAAAGTGGTAACCTCCAGGTTTTCTACCCAGCTCTTCCACTCAGTAAATGCTTTTCCTCCTTTTGCACACTCCTTTTCTCCCCCCGCTTTGGTTACGAGTGACTAGAAGACAGGCTGGAATAACCAGTACGATACAGAGCCGACCTGATGCCATACACCACGATTCATCCCCAGGCTCAGATTGGATGAAGGTACATATTGGGTCTGACCCTGCCATGCTCAACAGCCTCGGGGGACGAAAACCTTAGGAAAAGGTAAACCACAGGTTTTCCCAGGGCTTTAGACATCCAAACAGATCTCCCAAAAATCAGTTTTCTGGGGCATGAATACAAAATAAGGTCAGACATGCAAACCACACTAAACCCACACCTTATGAATATTCAAAAAAAACCCCACATCTCCCACAATCCAAGCCAACCTACACCACAGCAAAGATGGGCTCTCAATCTGAACCTAGGCTTGGTCTTTGCAGATCTCTCAAAACCATGGGAGCCCTAAAGTCTGCCTTGAGGTCATGTCTCCTCCCAAAGGAGAGGTGCTCCCAGGCCAGCCGTGCCAGTACAGCCAGAAGGACACAGCTCCTGGACCTGCCGGTGCAGCATACCTGGTCAGGGGCCCCGGGAAGGCCTGTAGTTCCTCCAGCTCTTTCGTGTCATGAAGGATTACCTAAAAAACAAGAGCAAGTTCAGCAGCTGGACTCCAGCGATCAGGCCAGCCTCAGCTAACCTTGGCCAAGGGTTCAACAGTGCTGGTGAAGCCTTCCTATGTGCTGTCCTAAGGTAACCCCAGAGCATAGACCCTAAACTATCACATGGACCCCAGGAAAGAAATGCCTGTTGCAATGGCATCTGCTTCCTTTGGGAGGCAAAACAGGAGACTGAAAACGCTGCGGTAGCTCAGGGGATGGGTGTGACTTTTGTATTGGAGCACTTCAGAAAGGTGAGCAGAATCACCCTTCGGAGAGGAATGGACCACGTCTGTCCCTATCAGAGGGCATCACTGTGAACAGATGACAAGGGTTACGGGGCTGAGGGAGCGGGATGCGGGGCCCGAAGGCTGGAAGCGACGCCCAGGCACAGGCTGGCACAGCGCAGACTCAAGAGCCCACGTGGGCTGGAGGTAAGACGGCAGCAGGGGACAGGAAGGCTGCCGAGGAAGCCCTTCGGGTGACCAACGGTGTTTGCGTCCCTCAGGACAAAAGGAGCCATTCCAGCGAGGGGACCGAGGGCGGGCTGGGGTGCGGGGCTGTGGCATACCTCCAGGCTGCATAGCTCGACGTGGGCTAGCTGCCGCTCGGCAGGGCGGTGGGGGCACACCCGCACCAGCTGGCTCCAAAGCACACCGCCACATGCGGCACCGAGAACTTGAGGGGCACCACTGGGGCCGGGGTGGACACCAAGGACCCCTCTGCAATGACACACAGGCCACCGTGAGTCCACCCACCCAGACCCCACACCGCCTCCACTATGGAGTTCACGACCAGGTCCCAACCTGGCCCCCCAACCTAAGTAACCCTCCACTGACCCCCTGTGCAAGAACTAGCCCCTAAAACAGAAGGCATGCGTGGCAGCTCCTGCACCCACCAGGGCAGAGCCACTGGACCATGCGCCCACCCCGCAGCCCCCCAGGTCATGCCCTGCAGCTGCGCAACCTCCCCCAGGAAAGGGCCAGGCTGCTAGACAGCAAATCTCCGAACACCAGCCATTTAATTTCCTTGCTCCCCCCTCGTCAGAGCAGGGCCAGGGCCCCGTCACTCCTCACCTGCCTGTGCCGGGCTCCAGGTCCCCGACGGCGCAGGGTCGTAGCGGTCGGCACCGTCGTGGAGGTACTGGCTGAGCTCGTAGCTGCTGGAGCTGAGCCCCGACTCACGGTACTGCCGGAGCAGGCTGGACTGGCCCGAGGGCTGCGGGGAAGGGAGAAAATACAAACCTGGCTGAGAAACGAGGGTCACCGCTGCTGTTCTGCTCCTCCATGAAGATGCCCAGGCCGAGAAGCACAGCACAGATGATTCCCAGCCCAGCAGCTCACACCCTTCAGCATCTTAGGTTCATCATGGCACATACCCTGGTCATAACCCAGTGGCTTTTAAAATAATTTATATCTGCCACCAGTCTAGCCCAACAGCTTTCCTAGCCCTAACACAAACTCCTCAACACAGCCAGCAGGCAGGGCTTGAGAATCAAAAAAAACTGCTCAGGAGCAAAACCACCACAGCAGCCTTTGATATGATCTTTTTAATTTGCTCTTTGGCAAAACACAGTGATCAGGACACGGGCGTGATGGAGCAGACTTTGGTGGACAGAGCTGACAACGACACACAGCTTTCAGCTACCTGTGGAGGATGCAGAAGAGCATCCCACCAAGCCGGGATTTCTGCCCTGCCCCTGGCCCCATGAGGGGGTGGCATGCAGCCCCATGCCTGGGGGAACAACAGCCCAGCAGGTAGTTCATAAATACTAATAACCCACTATAATAATCCCCAGAGACTGCTAAGCACCAAGTGCGACATAGCAAAGCAGCCCTTTTCTCCTCAGCCTCCTTTCCCAGCTGGAAGAGGGACACATGGATTGCTCCCAAAATCTCTGGGGAGATTCCCAAGACTTTTATCCTCCATCCCTGCCCATCTCGAGCTTACCTCTTGGGGCTGGCCCCCGGGCTCCCCTGAATTGCTGCTGAAGGTTTCTCCCCCTGCCCATTCCCGCTGGGCAGCCAAGACGTAGCTCTCCTCATAGGAATCGTAGGTCTGCGTCCTGCAGACGGGAGAAAAAAGAGACACCCCGAAGGTCAGAGATTTTCAGACCAGCCGCAAACCCGGTAATTTTGCAGCAGACAGTTGCACCAAGTGGTGCCCAGACCTCCCACCCTTACCTGTCCTGCCCCGGGGGGGTCGCAGCCAAGTTGGGGTGGTAACCCCTGTAGTAGTGCTGGTCCCGGTAATTGGTACTCTTGCGGTAAGGCTCTCCCTGTCTCAGGTCTAGAGAGAGAATCAAAATTGAGCGTTGCCCCTCCAGAGCAACAAGGCCTAACGAAGCTGCAAAAAGAAAGGAGTCGGACAATTTGCCGTGCACACCCCACTTGCTTCCAAATTAACCCGGCAAGTTGGAGGTATGATAAAGGCCTGTACATGTTTGCCGACATAGCACTGATTTCCTTTCCTCCCTCCCTTTTTCTTCAGCCCAGGAACTCCAGAAACAGCAAAAACAAGGCCCCAGCCACCCTGGTCACACAGCACCATCAGGATCAAGTTCAGCCCGGAACAGGGAATGAGGCAGGTTTTTAGCCATGCGGATCAAGATTAAACATTCCCTTTGGCACACATAGTCTCTGCTCAGATCTCCCAAACGCACACTCGTGGCAGTGCTGCACGGGTCCAGGAGCAAGCCCTGGAGATGTGCGAGCCCCAGAAGAACAATCCATCCCGGAGAAAGTATCACCTCTTCTCCTGCAAGCAAGTTGCCTCCATCCCCAGACTCAAAGGAGAACGACATACCTCTGTCATCCTGCCAGGCCCCCGGCTGCCACTGGTGGCTGTGGTATGTGTAGTCACCCCCATAGCCGGCTGCTGGATACCACCAGTGAGGGTCTTCATATCCTTGCCTGAAACATAACACAATGTAGTCTGAGAAAGGGCACCACGCCAGACTCTGGACCACATACTCATGCCCCAGATGGGATCTTTGGAGGCAGAAAGGGTGATGGAAAAGCCAGGTCCTATGCCCAGGTGCCTCGCTTACGCGGCAGGACCAGGAGCAGGTCCAGCATCGCGCACAGGAGGAGCGGCAGGAGGCTTGGATCTTTTCCCATCCTGTTCTACAAGAAAGCTTTTGCTCCGCAGTTTCAAGAGATGCTCAATGGTGTGGACGTGTCATGGGGATCAACTTGCACCCACTTCTTAGGAGAGGTCCCCCAAATACACCTTCTCCACCAAGCTCTGGAGCCGCCATGTCCACCCCACAGCTCAGCGCAGGTCTATGCCCCAGAGCCCCGGCTCCAGCCCAACCTGCCCACTCGGCGCTCGCACACCTCAACCCTTCCCAAGTCACACAGCCATTCGCTCAGCCCC
>NW_010554325.1:0-213 GCF_000687285.1 Phaethon lepturus | reverse complement strand
CCCCCCCCGCCGCCGGCCCCGTCACTCGCCGAGGGCCGTCACTCGGGCGAGGCCGGCCAAATCTGCAGGAGCGCTCGAAGCTCTCAGCGCCGAGAGCATCCTCTGGCCCATGTTTTACCCTTCCACCCTCCGCTCTCTCGGCGGCTGAGCTTGCAGGCCCCCTTTTTGCTCCTACATCGCCATTTGTATTTTTATCGTTCACTTAGTAAAGAA
>NW_010554324.1:5330-10582 GCF_000687285.1 Phaethon lepturus | reverse complement strand
CGCAGGGCAAAACTGGCGGGTGGGGACGGAAATATTTGCTGCCACAGTTCGAACCAGCAACATTTTCTTCCACTTGAAGCTGCCGCTTAATAAAACCTTAGAAGCGCGTTGTGTTACTGTTGAGCGTACGCACATCTATGTCACGGTAACTATAGGAGCAGGGACCTTACTAAGCTTTCTTTCCTCTAACTCCCTCGCGTGTGCGTTCCCTGCTGTCTAATAGTGTGGTTGAGCACACCCTGAACCCTTCCTCTCAATAGGGCAGGCACCTCCGAGCAGCCCCTTTAGCCAGCCGCCAGTGCTCATGAACCAGTGGCAATTGAGTATTTTTGGAGATACCTGTCCCACTATTAAGTCTGGCTGAAAACAAGTGGTGAGTTTAAAAGTAATTACATAGGGAATGGCAGGCAACAGAGAAACATATACCCTGTTTCCTTATAATGAGAAAGCAGCAAATCAAAATGTTGGAAAGCATAATTTCTTATTTCTTTTAATACCCCCAAATTATCACTTACTGTAGCGAGAGCATTGATTGCTCCTAATGTGGGACTAAAGTCAAGCCTAAAATGCAGGTCTCTACAGAGAAATAAAGGCTTGCAGTAGACAAATAGAATTTTATGGTGATTTTTTTTATTTCAAAAGAAATGTGAAACTGGTTGAACAGATGGGTGTTTGGTAGGTTTGTTTGAAGAGATTCTTTAAATCTACAGAGCGGCGTAACATAGCAATTACACTTCTTTGGAGATTCAGTATTTACAAAGAAAGGTCACTAATAATTGGTTGGACTAAATATATATTTAGAGTACTTGATAATTTAGCGAGTTATTGAAGGTAGAAGACCATAACTGGTTTATGGCATAGTGCTAACTTCCATTTTTCCCTTAAGTAAAATTTATTCAACCTCTGAAATCCAGATTTGATTCACAAGCCTATAGTGACTTGAGCATTCAACACTTTTCATAATGCAAATGTATACAGCAAAATGCAGTATTATTGAAAGCAGTGGGAAAGCAGTGGGAATTCAGTGGGAATTTTGCCATTGCCTTCCAGGGTAACCAATTTTTAAAACAAAAGCCTGAATAAAAACTGTTTGGTATTTAAAGCATGAGTTTATCAACACATGGATAAACATCAGTGGAAACAGCATTATTTTGGATGGATTGCACCATTGAAGCCTGCTTAGAAAAATCCCTATTGACTTCAATGGCAACCTTACATAAATAAGAACTTCCCTGATTATGCCCTCATTATTCATTTCAAATGCTGCTGCTCAACTTTTAGAACTAGAATTATTCAGGAAAATAAATCCAACAGTTAATGAAGCAATTGGTTGAATGGTGCAAATGTTCTTTTGATGATTAAACCGCTTTCTTCCCCTCTCCCCAGATTCTGAAAACACTGCGACTACCGTCACAGCTCTGTTGGCCAGTCTGAACAGTTGCTGCAACCCGTGGATCTACATGTTCTTCAGCGGGCACCTCCTGCAAGACTGCGTACAGAGCTTCCCTTGCTGCCAAAAAATAAAGCTGAGTAAAGAAGATTCAAACAGCAATAGCAGGCGACAGACTTCTTTTACCAACAACAGAAGCCCAACCCACAGCCTGAACACCTGGAGAGAGTCGCCCCACTCCAAATCCACCAGCTTCATCCCCATTCCAACCTGAGACAGGCCCTGGGGCAGGCAGGGCTTGCAGCCCCGTAACAGTGCTTGGGAAGGTTACGGCATAGCACGTTACACTGGTCAAAGGCACCGGTCATGGTAACAAGGAATGCCTAAGATGGCCATAAGACAAAATGTCCCGCATTGCTCAGTAAGCTATCCTGCAGCATGTAAATCATTTTCTGAAAGGTATTTAGGACTTGGGCAACTGATCAGGAAGGTGTGACAACAATGAAGCAATTATTTTTCTAAACAGAATTTATTATTTTAACTTTTTGTTTGTTTGTTTCTCAAGTGCATTGTTTGCTTGTTGTTCAAAGCAGCAAAAAATAGTGGAGTTGGCATGTGTTGGGGTAACTCCCCTCTCTAGTGTTAATGCCTAAAACTTCTCACGATTGTCTGATGAAGTCACAGGGAAAGAAGATGATATGAGCAAAGTCACAATTTACTCTTAAACACAAAAAGAAAAGAGTTGGGAGAAAGTCCTGGCTGTCCACATAAGGAACATTGTTAGACAGGCTCTGAGTTACTGGGAATTTAATTGATCATACTGCTTTATCTTGTAAAGGTCTAGCAATTCTCTGTTATGAAACTTAACAGCCCTTGTGAAGGCAAATCCTTCAGTGCTGTCGATGTCTGTATGTTTATTGTGTTGTTTCATTTTTAGGGTGATATTTCCTCTTCCCTTCATGTTGATGGAAATTCTACAGCATATATTTTTGTCTTGTTGCACCTACTTTGATTTTTTTAAAGTAATTTAAAAAAATATGTTGATAAGCAAGTAAGGTAAACTATGAGTAGCTCAGCACTGTTACAAACAGATACACCAAGAAAACTCATCACCACTTGTTTTATAGGTAAAAATTGCATCTTTTCTTCCCTAAGACAGCTAGGATCAAGCCACATTTGGCTGTCAAACAAATAGCCCCATAAATTTGGGAGAATGTGGCTGTTTGGTAAGAGCTGAAGAATCAGTATATTCCAAGACACAAATCTGAGGAATCAAACATACAAGTCTTCTGGGAACGTATGAAAATTGTCAATGTTGTTAGTTTGTGCGGGGTTTTTTTGGCAGATCATGGCAATATAGCCTTTGAAATTGTCAGTAAACTGAAATAAAAAGTCATCACAACATATTTACTAATTATAAAACATTCAAGTGTGCTTGTTTTCACTACAGTGCATGCCAAGTCAAATGTAGTTCTGACAGCCTGTAAATAGTCCTGTTGCGTCTTCCCGTGGAGTCTGTCTTTTACACGGAGCTTGGGTTTTAAAGCTCCTTGAATAAGTTTTGCTGTGGTTTTAAAGTCCCGAGAATCTCTTTGAGAAGTACAGCTACCTGTCTGCTCCATTTTCCTGAGCTCTCTGGGCCCTGAAATCCAGGCGTTGACCTGGCACCGCGCAGGACCTCTGATGCAGCCCCAGCTGGCTCGCTGGAGCGGTGGGACATGTGCACGGCTGTGTAACGTGCATGCATATGTTTGCAAGGAGGAACCTCAGCGGCGGGTTTCGCTCCTTCCCATCAAAACAGACAAACGAGGTTGCTTTTCTAATTGCTTGAGGAGAGAAAAAAATGGGGCCACAACTGTGGCTTTCGCTGAGGATGGTGCCAGCCCCATGCCTGTCACAATAATGGGAGCAGAAATTAATAGAGCTAGATGTGGGATAAGGTCATATGCAACCTGTTGTCCACTCCAGAAGCTCCCACACATATCCCTGACTATTCTGGACAAATAATAGGGAAGATTATAGCTCAAAAAGAAAAAAAATGTAGATTTTGTTGTGACTAAAGAAAATCTTAGCTCTTCTCTCTATATTTCTTGTTATCATTTTCTGCTTCTTCAGGGGAGAAATCTGTTCTAGTGTTTTTTTGTTGTTGTTCTTCGGAACACTAGAACCCAAAGGACAGCATGGTGGAATGGCTTATATTTCACAGACTATCTTTTTGACCACCTTTAGTACACAGATATGACTACAGCTCTCACCAGTTCTGGGGGAATCTGAAATTATGTTTTAGTCCCAAAAAAATGCATGCAGTGGCCTTGTGTGTGTGTGTATTTGTGCACATTATATGTACTGCATATATTTCGCAAGTAGGTAATTCACAGTTGCTGAAATTGCAAATGTTTCAAGTTAAGTACACTATCCTTTGCCTAGTTTTCTATTTGTGTTACTACTTCCTTTGTACATAAAATATATATTAAAAAGCAATTAGCTGTACTAACAGGATTTTCATGTTTGCGGAATTGAATTATTTTTCTATTACACTTTATGTTCAAACAGAGAAGACGACGAGAAAACAAATGTAGAATAATGTTGATAATAAAACTAAGCTGGGTAATGACCAATATATTAAAAAAAAAAAGTAAACATACTCAAAATTATAATTTTCAGTTTCTTCCAAATATATTACAAGATCTAGGTTTACACTTGGGACTTGTCAGCATAAACATATGCTGTGAGTGTTCTACAGTTTCTGTAATTAAATTGACAACACTATTCAGCAGTATTTGGATTCCAGGCATTTTTTGTGAATACCTAGTTTTGTTTTTTTCACATAATTGTAACATTGGAAGATACAGCCCATATTTTTTAATTTTTCATCTGCAGAGATGCGTTTTTTTTTAACAGCTGCTTTGGGTTATCATGAGGGCACGCTAATGAAAACAGAAGGAAACAAGAAATTGTGAAACCATTGCACGTTTAAAACATGCAAACATGCTCTAATAAACCTGTATGTTTGTTTGATGAGAAGCATTTTGTTTCTTTCGCTTGACTAGATTTTGTAGGGCCAGAAATATATTTGGTGATACTCCATATATTTTACAAAATGTAGAATTTCTTCATTAATTTTAATGAAAAACTTTAAGGAGTGAACAAAACTAAAACTTTTTCTATTGCACATAGTGCATGAAGGACACGTGCAAAGAAGGAACGTGCAGTTGGCTTTCCACTGTGTGCTGCTAGTGTTGTTAAAACATGTAACATAGCACTTATTCATGTTCTAGAGGGGTTATTTTGATACTTTTGTTTTAATTTTGGGGAACAAAATATTTAGCTTCTAATCTAAAACATGATTGAAAGGATGAGCCTGCATTCTGTTTTTTGTGCTGGTGTTACTGGAACTGCAGCATTTTGAAGACAATTAGATGGCAGAAGTGGAGCACATGAGATGATCCAGAAGGTGCAAAGGATTTTGTTGTTTTAAATAAGAAACATAAGTTGCCAAAAAGCTTCTTTTCATTCATTTCTTTTGAAATTTGTAGGTAAACATATTGTTGACTCAGAAGAAAAGAGCGTTTTTTTTTCTGTATTACCACATCAAGACCAAAGTTTACAGGAAGACACAAGTTCATGTGTGCCCAAGCCTGCAAAGACAAAGGTTTTGTCTGCAGCAGATCTTATGGCCAGTTCCAAATTGTTCAGATTGAAGGACCTTTCCAGTTCGTGCATATGGAAACTAGGGCAGAAGAAGGAAAGGAGCTGCAGAGCTGGATGTCATCCCAGGGCATGTACCAGTGACCCAGCTTTGGGAAGTGAACCCGGATCTTACAGCAGAGCTATTGCTGAAATACAGAGTTACTTGCTGTGT
>NW_010554324.1:0-5295 GCF_000687285.1 Phaethon lepturus | reverse complement strand
AAAGGACTGATTAAATACAGTGTCCTCTTCTAAAGAGTGTCTGCATGAGTTTTGGTTGTACAGTCCCTTCTGTAGGGGATGGGAGGAAGTCCCGTCTGTACATGGAAGACTGGGGAGGCAGAGAGGAGTTAGTGTGCTTAAACACTAGTTTGGAGGTTTCGTTACTATTACAAGATTGTTTTCTGTGTTTTTCTGTAGGAATGGGCTTTACTGGAAAATGTAGCACTTGCTACTTGGGTAAAGGAATTACAGGAGATATAAAAGAACAGGTTTCAAGGTCCGGGAACAAATCACAGCTGCTCCGCAGGGAGCAGTCCCGGCTGGTTCAGGGAACAGCCCCTCACTCAAGAGTAGGTCCAGCTAGCCTTGAAAAAGCCAAGGAACTGTCAAAGGTAATGTAAGTCATGCAGAGTGCTTTGTGCAGGTATGTAAAAAGCAAGCAAACAACAGTCTTGACTAGTCCCTGCTGAGCTTCGTTAGAGCCAGCCAGCATGGGTCTGCCTCTCCCAGGACTAGTCCTGGATCGGTACTGTGTTAATGGATTAATACTGTATTGCTGTTTTGGTACAACTGCTCAGTAATTTGCCATGTCTTAGAATCAGCTTGCTGGGAGTAACACTTTACATGCAAATTAGCCTTAGGTCTTCATAAGGACATTTTTAGCTGAATTCCTGACACAGTCCATTGGGTTACCCCATTTCTGAAAAGCAAGGCTGTGAGGCAGCAACGGGAGCACAAAAGCTTTCTTCCCAGCTGTAGTGAGGAGACCGGCAAGTCTCTATAGTTCCAGGTAGACCAAGATGTTGTTACATACAGGTGGACTTTCTTCTAATCAGAGAAGAATCTTTTGCACATTTACAGTATTTTGCACATTTCCAATATTTTGCACATTTCCAACACGTTGCCTATTTCCAGTACCTTTTTTCTGGGTGGTGGGATGGGAGGATTACGGATGTTGCACTTTCTCAGTGCTCTGCACGCAAAGGATGGTTTTCAGAAAAAATTGTCAGGGTCAGTGGAAGGACATCTACAAATTTCCTGCCTCTTCATTGGCTTAGGTTTTTTCCTTTTACTGATGAAGTAAATGCAAGAGTGCCTTCCCTTCCATTTCATGCTGAATTAAGTCATTCCCAAGAACAGTTTTGAACCACTGTGGTTCATTATGGGTTTCTGTAAGGTGCTAACACTATTAACAATCACATAAACAGGAATTAAGATTTAATGCTCTCTGACTGTATAAGGACTACTATTTCATGACTGTCTATTATTAAATTGATTGTGCTCCTACTTTGCAGTAGGACCAAGTGTTACTGAAATCACAGTCTTCCTCCCATGGCAGTATTTTATATACTTAGGACTATAACATTTTATTTTTCCTCCTCAAATGTGGTAGGCCTGTGAGATCTCCTTAAGCAGATTTATGAGCTTTATTTCTGCCACTGGTCAAAAAATACAGCTTTACCAGAACTGAAGAAAAAGAACCCCCATGATTTGGATCCCATTTTGACTTATGAATGACTTGTTAGGATATGTTTCTTCTGTGTCGTCCCATTTGACATGAATCGTTCCAGGGGATGGCCCTTGAACCAAGGAGTTTTCAGTCTAATTCAGACAAAAAACCCCAGTCACTGAGCCTTAGAACCAGGCTAGGAAAAATTACTCCTGCAGGGCATGAATATCCTGGGCAATGACATCATATGGGTGAAAGTTTACTGCAGAAGCCATCCTGCCATTGCTGTCACTCTTTGTGTTCACCTGCCTTGTTCCTCTCTAGCCCGGCTGGCAGGCGCAGGTAGGTAGCCGCTGCTGCCCCATGTTCACTGGTTTCTGTTCCCTCTTACAAAGACTCAGGCTCCAGCAGGGCACTGGGAGATCTGGATTGTTCCTCCAAGTGACAGTGGCCACATACCCAGTATCGGTCAAGTTAGTTTACTGATGCCTGTGTTATCCATCTGTAGTTAAGGGTAATGATGTTTATCTTCCTCCGTAAGTTCTTATAGGACACATGCGTGAGAAGTGCTACATACGACTTCAATATTCCTTGTCAAGCAAAGTGCCTGGCAATGCAGGCTGTAGGTGGCCCATCAGCTTTTACACCTTTGAAGCAAAACATGATAAAGCATTACAAACCACTTGTCTCTCCAGGGCATGAAGCTCATTCTGGAAGGTAAGGAATAGGTAACCAGAGACTGGCACAGTGGCTGCCCCGGCCTCTTTGTGTTTCCCCCTGCCATAGTCTTTCCTGTCCCTGGTAATGATGGCTGCAGCAAGAATGGGGACAGGGATGACAGGAACAGCAGCAGACAGGGTAGTCATTAAAACAAATTAACTTTAAACTCTTTTTGGAGGGAGGAATGTTGATCCTATCAAATAAAAAAAACACAGCTAATACTGGGAGAGAGATGAACTGGTGACTCAGAGAGTGAATAAAACATGTCTTAGCCCAAAGATGATTTGGAAATATCAAGATGCTTTCCATTTTGCAATTGTAAGATATGTTTTACATATTTAGAAAAGGAGGCTCTTGTCTCCTGGATCTGTGACTACATGAAGCTCTTTACGGATCTAATTTTTTGAGACGGTTAGCTACAAGGCTATGTCTAAAAAAGGACAATGATCTCTTCAAGTTACGCATTCAACATGTGACTTGAAGGATCTTGGCCCTCACAATGCAGACATGTCCTGTGGGAAATGGGGGCAGCCACAGAGCTTTCAGGGAGGAGAAAGTAAGAAGCCTAAATACCAATCCCCTTTTTGGAAAGAGGTGATAAAGTCAGGTTAAATGTCATAACAGATGTCTAAATCTTCAGGCTAAAAGGCAACAGTCTTCTTAGTATTTTAGAAAGCTTTTGGTTGAAGATTTTGTGGAAGTCAGAAAAAATTCTCATGGATAAAAGCATAGATAAACAAAAGAGATAGAAGCAACCTCCTTTGAAGCCATCAAATCAGATCAAAATCTTCATCAGTGACCAACATCTCCCACCCTCATCATGACAGTCAGCTGAGACTGCAGTGATGTCCCAACCAGACCTGCTGGTAACCCCTTTTTGGCATTAAAGGGAATATTCAGGGGCCTGGTTAAAAGAAGACTTCTAAGAAATATGGAGACAAACATTTTAGCAGGGCCTCTAGCGAGAGGACAAGAGGTAATGGTTTTAAACTGAAAGAGGGTAGATTCAGACTAGATGTAAGAAAGAAATTTTTTACAATGAGGGTGGTGAAACACTGGCAGAGGTTGCCCAGAGAGGTGGTAGATGCTCCACCCCTGGAAACATTCCAGGCTCTGAGCAACCTGATCTAGTTGAAGATGTCCCTGCTCATTGCAGGGGGGTTGGACTAGATGGCCTTTAAAGGTCCCTTCCAGCCCAAAGGATTCTGTGATTCTATGACTCCTCCTGGAGCCAAACCAGCACTTCTCATCCACCAGCCCCTTTGCCCTGGATGTAATTAAATGATTAAGTAGTAATTAAAAAATTACTAACTACAAGATGACATTTAAAGGTCCCTTCCAACCCAAACTATTCTATGGTTCTATGATTCTAAGTGAGTAGCAGTGGATGAAGAACCCAAAGGATTAGGAAGCATTTAATGTTGTAGCATTCTTATTAAAATGAAAAACTTGCTTAGGCACTGCTCAGATGTTTTTCTAAGAATACTAACTGTACAAAATAGTGGCAAAAAGAACAAAAAATTGGATAGCAAATGCTCTTTCCTGGTTCACTGTAAAGCAGGCAAAGTTCGGCAGTAGACATCTGCAGACTGGGCTAGCCACAGACAAATGCATCCTCTGAATACTGCAGGTGTTTGTCACCTCAATGGAAACCACTGATACTGATTCACTCTACCATCGTTGGCTGTGATCAGAAAGACAAGGAAATCAAATCGTCACACTAATTTGCCACACAATCTAAATACTTCTCTTCCAGAGAAGGAGAAAACAATATTAGATAGTCACCATAATTTTTTTGAGACATTTCAGTGTTTGCATGGGAGTAAAGGAGGGCTTCCAAGTATTGCACAAGACACTAGAGCTAAGCATTGAGTTCGGTAAAACATTCGGGCATTCTTGTGGATTTCGGTCCTTGTGCTGTCCCATTATCCCCAGTACTCCACACTCTGTGAGGGCAGTCAGGGAAAGAAAGAACTATATGCAGTAAATAATAAACAAAAGGAAAAGATATGTTTGTGTTTCTACACATAATCTCATTTCAAATTACTAGTTCAGGATTTTACTTATTTCAGGGCAACTACAAAATATTACCATCTAATAGCATCTTACTAGTTTGAATGGAGCTGATGATGCCATCCCTATAGCTAACAAAGGGTGGCTCATATTGCAAAGGTTCTGCCAACCGGGTGCCTTTATTAGTCATGTCACAAGAAAGACCAAAACCAAAATGAGCCGAGAGATCAATTTACCTCCTCACATCCAGATGACATCTCTGGCCTTACAAAGAAGGAATGATCTCTACATCTAATCTCTCCATGTGGCCCATCTGTGCATGATGAACCTTTTCAGGTTTTATCTTCTTTGTGCTTAAAGGTGGATTTACGAGAAAACCCTTAATTAGGCATGAACGTTTGAGATATTCAGAAATACAATCTTAAGGGTCAATGTACAACATAGAAAGATATACCCTATTACACAGAGAATTAGAACTGGATAAAAAACACAAGGATAATGCATAAAATTCTTAGCAATATTGTGTGGAGAAAAAAGCAATAATAAAGAAAGTGAGAGTGGCACGTTAGGTATCTCTGCCACGTACAGCAACGTGTAGTCGGGCTTTCCTAAGAAACTGCACAATTATAAAAACTTTGAGAATATAATCAGTGTAAAATTATTTGCACCTGATTCCATCAATGACTGTTTTCAACATGAGCAGAAGCACTGTGAGAAAAAAGGAAACAATGATTCCTGTCAACAACTTTCCTTCACAGTGTTTAAATGAAAAGTGAAAGCAATGTAATGGTTTAATGGTAAAAACAGATTTGACCTCTTTGATCAAACCTTTGCGGTTCATCTTGAGGGTGCTCACAGAGCATGTGCAGGACAACCAAGGGATCAGGCCCAGCCAGCATGGGTTCATGAAGGGCAAGTCCTGCTTTACCATCCTGATCTCCTTCTATGACCAGGTGACCCACCTAGTGGATGAGGGAAAGGCTGTGGATGTTGTCTCCCTGGACTTTAGTAAAGCCTTTGACAGCATCTCCCACAGCATTCTCCTAGAGAAACTGGTGACTTGTGGCTTAATCAGGTGTATTCTTCGCTGGGTAAAGAAATGGCTGGATGGC
>NW_010554323.1:6439-48770 GCF_000687285.1 Phaethon lepturus | reverse complement strand
GGCCACGCACACGCCTTGTGCGCGGCCGTCGCGGTGGGAGAGTCGGCGTGCCTGGCATGCCTGAGCTCCTAGGCAAGCTCGGAGCGGAGAGCGTGCTTCCCGTCCGTCGGCGCGCGTCGCTCGCATTGGGGAAGGCAGCAACGCACCTGCCTTTCGCAGAGCCGCTTCCACGGTGTTTGGGAAACGTCAGTGTTGTTCAGAGGAATATTTTTAGTCATTGCTGTCTCCCAGCTGCCCCTAATAGCTCGTGCAAATTATGCAAACATTTGCATAGCCTGTTGGAGTGTGAGTTCCCAGGCTCTTTTCCTCCTGTGCCCCATGGATTTTGCTGTAGCATGTTTATGGCGACTGGTTCTGGTTTTGGGGTGTCTGAGCATGGGTAAGAAAGTCCATAAATCCACGGAGCATATATGTTAATAAAAACTTTTCTCTTCACAGGTTTTGCTGTGGTATATTTTGTCATTATGAGATGTCGTCTACCAGTGCTTCATTTGTGCAAATTAGATTTGATGACTTGCAGTTTTTTGAGAACTGCGGTGGAGGGAGTTTCGGGAGTGTCTACCGAGCCCGATGGATTTCTCAGGACAAGGAGGTGGCTGTAAAGAAGCTGCTCAAAATAGAAAAAGAGGTAAAAGTTTACTTCTAACTCACTTTGTCTGCTCTGGAAACAAGGACAGAAATTCTTTTCTAGTGTCTTCCATCCTCTTGCTAATTGAAGCAAAGTACCTTGGGCTTTTTGTTTGTCTAATTACAAAACCCCATAACTGGATGATGTTACAATAGAGACATACTGAGAGGGCCCCAGCCAAGGGTGTCTATAATTTAAAGCATTATTGTTTTACTGTTTCTTTACTGTCCTCCCTCACTCTTCTTGTTTAGCAGCTCCTCTCTGTCCTGGCCCTAAGGAGGAGGAGAGATAGCTGCACCTAGCAATTTCCCTTTGATACTGCTGGGCATGTTGCTAGATAGGAAGAAGTAGTGTTCACTGTCTTTGCCGCCTTCCGTTTTCTCCTCTTTACGTCTGGTCTCCTAAGTGCTGTGGTTCGCATCTGTGTGTTCACTATAGGCTTAATGTGTGTTGCTTGGCGTTGTCTCTTCCCTGCCTGCTGCAGGTTTTGATCTGGGGCTCCACTAGCTCTGAGTTAGTCATAGCTGCACTTTGTCTTGGTCTCATCTTGCAGCGAGGTTTAAGTGTAACCGCTCTACCAGTCACCTTCCCTCGTGACATCCTGTGCGCCTGGAAAAGCGGACAGGTCTGTGGCAGTCCTGTAGGAAAAGGCAGTATTAACTGACTGTACCTTTACCAACTAAGGTTGGTTTAAGTTTTTTGTGTTTTGTGGTGGTTTTTTTTCCCCCAAAGGTTTTTAGGTTTACCTAAAACTCAGCTTTGTACGTTCTCAGCGGAGACACAGTCTGTGTGGTCCTCACAGTGCTCCAGTCTGCGGGCTGGTCACCACCGCTGATGCAGCAGTGAGGACACACCACTGTAGTGATGAACAGCACAGTTACTGGACTGCTGTTTTAGCATGACTGTATCTAACATGTATACAACATCCTCAGAGTATTTTAGGAAGGCAATTATAAGCTGGAGGACAGCAGAGCAGCGCTAGGGATAATATGCTTAGTAAATAATCAAACACCAAAGCTCATCCACTGCTGCAGCAGCAGATTTCAGTGTGCTTACATCATGCTTAGTGATGTTTGATCATGATTAAGGAAGTTACTGTCTAAAATAGTGTGGAAGTAGCTCATGATTTTTCCAGGATGGTGGGAGATGTACACCTTCTGTCCAATGTCAGTTTGCACTGTTCCCTTTTACTATTTGTTACTATCAAAAGATACACAAAGACAAGTAAAATTGGTGCTATACAGTATCAGTTATGCACTCCCTAAAAATTACTGCCTGGCAGATCTCAGTAGTGGTCAATGAAGTATCTTTATTGAATAGATGTGTTTCTGGTGGAATTACACAGCTAAACCTGTTGCTTGGTACTTCAAGCATTTTTGAAGGAAAATTTTAAAACTAATATTACTGCATCTTGTGATGGCATAAACCTTAGTGGAATGTGAAATGATGGAGAAAGTAAGACAGTCATACGTATTGCTTGAATCAGTTGGACCATTCAACAATTTTTTTTTTTTTAAACAGTCAAATACAACATTCATCTTGTAGTAATGAGGAACACAGGTTGCACACCAGGAAAAGGAAACCATACGCTGGAAAGAATTTAGTATAATTTAAGGGTTTATTTAGGGATTAATGAAGACTTGCAACTCATTGAGAGTTCGTATCTTGTTAGGCAAATTTGGTTAATGCCCTTGCATATCCAAATGAGGATCAAGTAATTTGTAAGAACCTGCTGTGCTTTATCTTGCTATGTGGCACTGGGGAAATGCGTGTTAGGCAGTAGGTGCAGACCTGGTTCTGTTGTGTTTAAAAGAATGTAAACGAACTGGAGGAGCAGCCCAAGGGGGACTGCAAAACATACTCAAAGAGTGGAAAGCAGGGGGGCTGTGGGGGAGCGTGTGTCAGAAGGAGGTGATGGACATCATCCATCAGGATGAATTGATGAGAGTTCCAGGTGTGGGCACCTTCTGTTGAAAGTTTCCTAGGGAGGCAGCAGAGAGGCAAGTGGTGATGCCTTAAATAAGTCTAGCAAGTTTTGCCAGAACTTGTCTGTCAAAAACTGAGAGGATTAAAAAATCAAAGCTTGTTTACAAAAATTGGATTTTCATATGGAGAAAATGCTGGGCTTGTTCAATCTAGTGTAAAAAGTTATTACAAGAACTAATGGTTGGGATCTGAAGCCAGGCAAATTAGAATGGGAAATAAAGCACAAATTATAAGGAGTAAGGATGAGTAATGCTTGGAGTAGAGTATAAACGGAAGGAGCGAAGATGGAGAATCCTTTCCATCTCTTCATGTCTTCAACTGAGATGTCTTTTCTGGACAATTGTTTTTTTCAAGTTGTTGAGCTCAACAGAAGAGCAGCTTGATGAAGTATAGTGGCCTGTAATGTACCAGAAGCCAACCTCAATGGCCTAAAGGTCTCTTCTGACCCTAATGGCATACACATATAGTATGTTTATCTGTAGTATGTTTATCTGTAGTGATGACAATAATGAATGTCTGTGACTGAACTGTGTTGAAAGTCATGGTGAGTCAATGGCCTTTCTGATAGCAATAGAAAAATAAATTGCGTAACTGTATGTATCTGTGTTTAGTAGATATTTGGATGGTTTGCATTTAGTCTGGAAAACTAATTATTACCCTTTCTGGTTTATTTGAAAGGAAGTGTCCTTTTAACTCCATGACTGATTGTCTTGTATTTCTGTTAACTGCTGCCAATAATCCATAACAACTGATTAAAAGGAAAACAGAGGAGAATTGGGAAAAGCTTGCTCAGAGGAATTTTGTGCTAGCCAAGTCCAAGGGCACAAGCCAAGTCAATAGAGCTGTGGTATCATTCTGCAAATATGTTGTATCTGTGTTTCATTTTATTAAACAAGCAAATCAAAACCAGCAAAGATCATGAAGGCTTTATATTAGCCAAATGGCTAACAAGTTAACATGTGAAACAAAGACATTTTTGTTCCAGTATGTAGCAGCATATCATACTAAAATATGTGCTCAGAAAACCTTATAAATATTTGGAAGGGTGTTGCTCAGATGATTTCTTCAAAACTTGTTAAAATTTGAGAAATGGGAAGACCTCTGCAAGGCATTAACTTTTTATAGACAGGCAGTAAAATGTGATTGCGTGGGAAGAAGTGTGAGTTTATGTGAATAAAATACAGGTAAATACAGCTAAATAGATGTGCTGAGAAAAATAAATATGCTGCAAGGCCTTGATTAGAGTATCAGATCTGAAACTCTGGACAAGACACACTTCTGCTGATTAAGTAAACCATAGGAATGTGTCCTGAGTGATTAAATAACAGCCAAAACAAAATGAAATTGCCATTTTGCTATCTAGTCCAAGCACTTTAGCAATTTTAAGTTTTAAGCAAGGAACAGGAGTTCCTTGTGAATTGTTTTATGGAAAATCAAACTATCAGCGTGATATTTATGATGCATGTGGGGGGAGTAGAAATGCCTCCTGTAGTAGGATGTGCCCTTGCTCCTTTTGCCCTAAGTGATAATTATGTGCACTCATTGAAGAAAATCACACACCCACTACTCAGGAAGTTATTTGGTATTTTTGTGAACGATCTATATGAATTATTGGATAAGCCCATAATTTGGCTTCCACTGAAATGGATGGGAGAGATAGGGCCCAAAGGCCTTATTCTGCAAATTGCTAGCAGTTCTTCTGACTCCATTATCTTGAGCAGATAACTGCTGGAGCGAAATGTTACAACCTGTTGTTTCATGCCTTGCCACGTTAGCTTTTCACTGAATAGCACTCTCCTCCTTCGATCATCTGTACATCTCTAGGTTCACCTGTTATTTGTCACTGCTTTTGAAGGCTGTGCCGTTGGTGGCTGGTTTTTGGCAGCTGGCATCTGACCTGGAGTGTGGTTCTTCACCGGGAGCTTTATTACTGCTGGAATTTTACCTGAAATTTGAATTTAATTTTAATGTCACTGCTCTTTGGAAGTACTCCATGATTCATTAACGATCTCCATGCTGTTGATGGACAGCAATATTACATCTGATTTGCTTGCTTCAGCTGTTAGAGCCGTGGTACTTAGGTACAAGATCATTTGGTTTCATGCAGTACAGCTGCTCCTGGATTCCTTCAAAATGCTGGCAGTGGTCTGTGCAAACTGCAGGAGAGTGGCAGAAAAAAGCCCAGTAAAAAGTAACTGTAATCTTATCAGGAAATACTTCTGGTGAACGAACAGAACTAACTTGTGGATAAAAGATGTTAAATTGAGTAGCATTAACTCTGCATGCTTTGTTCAGTCATGTTTGTGCAATGCATTTGAGTTTTATGAGACTTAGAAAAACATGTTTTTACTGGTTTTGATGCTGTATTCCTGGAAGTTTTACTACCATGGAAATTAATTTTATATTGTCAGGTTTTCTTGTATGTAATACATGCGCAGTAAGCTTTAGGGGATCTTTTAATGTTTCGTAAAACTTCTCATATGGAATATAACACAGCTTATTCATTTTTTGATTTCTATGATCCACTTTTGGAAGAGACTATCTAGAAAACACGGATTGTGCTTGTACCTTCCGCAGAGGATGAGTTAAATATAACCACATGCATGTCACTAGACTTGCCTCACTCATGTTTGTAGTCCTAGAAGAGGACATGTAGTAATTTTAATATGGGTCATGAGAGTAAGGACTGGGAATGACTTTCAAGAGTAACAAGAGAAAAACAACAGAGTAAAATAGAGCAAACCAAACCAAACTGAAATTGATACTTAGCCCTGACAGGACTAAAAATAGTAGATGTTCTTTTTGCTTGCGGTTTATAGCTGGTATGGGTGCTTGGGTGCCAGCCTTGAATGACTCTCCACACTGGGACCTGGCTGTAATGAACGGCAGTTTTGATGCTTTTTTACTATTTTATTAACTCTTTCTAGGAGCTCCTACTCCCTTACCTCTCTCATGTCTGAGTCAGCAAGTATTGAGCGTGATTCGAGGTAACATCTGCCAGGAAATGTCTGGATTTACCTGGTTCCAGCTTGGAGTAGGGGTGACAAACCCTGTGTTTCCAGGCTGTGGTCCTTTGGTGCAGGTGCTGTTGCTAATGAATGGTGAGAGAGGGCTTAGAGTGTGTGCGATGTAAAGGGTACATAAGATGTAGGAGTCAAATATATGAACTTTCCAGAGGTATCTGTACCTATATTGGAAAATTACAGAGTTCACAAAAGACCAGAAAGGTTGTATATGCCTAGAGTAAGTGATCTCATGGGAACCCTTCCAGGCCCATACTCATTTAAAGAAATACTGCTATATCTTGTTAATGGCTAAAAGGAAATAAAACTGTATTTATTAGACCAGAGAGGTGTCTTAACATGTTTTTGTTTCTGTTTTACAGAATGGTTATTTTGCAGGGTTTTTTGTTTCTTTTTTTATATTTTGGTCTAGAGTGCTCCTCTTGGTGCTAACTAGGGTATTCTCAAAAGGTATCAAGAGGATACTTGGTACCCTTTCTAGTCTGTGGAAGTTGTAAAAATGGGTTCAGATGCTCCGGCTATTGCATATTCTGTATCTTGCAGAATAAATTGTTTTGGATAGGACAGACTTCTGCAATAAATCTGTGACTGCTTTTGAGTTTGCCCTACTCTTGGCTTTCCTTCAAGAGATGTTTTCTGGAGGACTTTATTTGTAAATGAATGTCATGTTTTCAGGTGTCAAGAAAGTCACTGCATTAGATTTTCTTAGTGGGTGCTTTGGGTAAGACTGTATTGTAAGTGTCGAGTGGCATACGTGTTGCAACCAAAATGATACCAAAACCCCACTGGTATTTGGGAGATATCAGTGTAATGAAAGATGGTGTAGCATTGCCAGAATACAATTCTTCTTGGAAAGAACAGGCTTTAGTTTCATTTTGTCTGTTCTCCGAAGAAACTTTATTCTGTTCAACTGAATTTGAGATTCTTACTTACACAAGCTTTTGTATAGACTCTTAATTCTTCTAAATCAAGCCAATTTTGGCTTAATTTGATTTAGACATCAGCTTCAGTGAAACTGGCATGTCAGGGCCCAGACTGGCCATCTGTGGCTTCAAAAGTTCTTTTTGGTCAGATGAGACGTGTTGTCAACTTAGCTTGCAATAAATGAAAAGCAGTTTCACAAGTGCTGGGAATCTTGCTGTAGCTGTAGGTAAGAAGTTACCCTATCCTTTCTTTATCAGCTAAACCACCAGATTTTGTACTGAAATTTTAAAGGGTTAAGTGCACATGCCCTTCTGTTGGCTGGTGGGCAGCTTTGAACAGTTACTACGTAAACAAACTTGATAAACAGGTAATAAGTTAAGATGCATCAGATTTGTCTGTTGCTTCCTTTCACTTGACTGTCTTGAATTTCCCTAAACTTTGTTAGTGTGAATCAAAATTGCCTTGTGTGTGTGTGCTGCTAGTCAAGAATACATACACAGCTTGGTTGAGGCACAGGAACTTACCGTGCACCTGATCCCAGGGTTCGGAATAGCTGTGTGAGGTTTGGACCCTTTTACCTCAATTATGTTTAATTTTTTTTTTTTTCAGAAGGTGCAACATCTGCAGGTGAACAAGTTTTTATGCTAGTTTCCTACAAATTATGGATAAATGCTCTTTAGGGAGAAAATCTGTCTTTGTTGATTATTTAGAAAGCACTTTCTTACCTTCTTTGCTATCCGCAACATGAAGCCTGTTATGATATTATTAAATAATCTCTAGGTTCATAATTAGTTTAATTCCATCATATATTGTCTTAAAAATTATTCTGTCAATCTGCTGCAAATTTTTTTTGACAGTGGATTGCTCAAGTTGCCAGCAGATACTTAGCTGCAATGAAGGATATTTTTCCTAGTTTTTTTTGTTGTTGTTTGTTTGTTTGTTTTTGTATTTTGCTTTAGATATGTTTCTCCCTTTTTTGTTTTCTTTTTGCATGGGCTCAGTTATTATTTATAAGTTGGAGGAGAGGTTGTGTTGCTTATTTCTGCATGCCAGCAACACTTGACATCAAATGGCAGCCCTTTTGGTTCCCCTCCCACGACATTCTCTGACCCTGAGCTTCTGTTGAAGTGATCAACTGCAAAATGGTATTTTTGGATGTTTAAGCTGTCCTGAAGCTTCGCTGTAGAAATCTCGTGGACACAGAAGAGATCCTTTTCTCTCAAGGTGGTGTTTTAGGCTGTTGCAGGCTCAAGCAATTGAGGGTTTGTTCAAGTTAGTCTTTTCTCTACATTTACCTAACTACATAGTTTTCTTAAAACAAGATTACAGTACAAAATCTGATGGCAGGTGCCATCTAGTAGTAACTTTAGAGTATGTTAAGAGATTGCATGTTTAAGTCTCAAGTGCTTTGAGGGACAGCTGACAATTTAAATTTCTGTGACCCACATTAAAATCTGTTGGTGTTGCAGTCCCTGCGGACTCTAATTAAATAATTTACACTTGCTGCAGTATATGGAATGACAGATTATTGTCTCTGATAATACCAAAGTTGCTGTTGAGGTGCATGGAAGTAGTGTTTTAATCTAACACAGTTTCTGTCTTGTTGCTCATGTGTGTGATGGTTCAAATGGAGTCAGATATCTGTGTTTGAGTTGATGTGATCCGAATCTGTGACCATCAGTCTCCTGGGGGCCATTTTTCTCTCTTAGGTGTATTCAAAGCTGAGCACAGGGGCCACAATTTTTGGTTGGGGATCCCAAACTACCGACCACACACATTGTAGCAATGCAATTTTGAACAGCTGGTTTTGTCCTCTTAAGAGGACAGTAAAAAACTCAATTGGACTAGACGTGCTCTTCTTTACCCCCCCTTTTTTTTTGTCCTTAATTTTTAACTGACTGCAAATAAGTTGTATAAGGGCCTGTAGCACAAGATTCCATTGAAAACAAAGTTAAAGAAAGTATA
The DNA here is from genome assembly GCF_000687285.1 of Phaethon lepturus. Taxonomy (NCBI): domain Eukaryota; kingdom Metazoa; phylum Chordata; class Aves; order Phaethontiformes; family Phaethontidae; genus Phaethon; species Phaethon lepturus. Next base: position 40,244 of record NW_010554323.1, on the reverse strand, counting down.
TCTTCTAACTTTAAGGGAAGCATCAAAATCCATCTTTTTGATTGTAAGTGATGCAACTAAGACTTTAAGAGTTATTTCACACTTACCTATTGCCACTTATTTAAGGTGCTGGTAGAGAAAGTTTCCTTTTTAAGAGAACAATTTAAACAGTCACAAGCAAACATCCAGACCTGTTTATGTTAGCTGGAGGCTGCAGAGGAGCCCAGAGAACAGCTTAACAGCGTTAACTCTTTCTCTCATAATCAATTAATTGTGCCAACACACTGGTGAGATGAGGCCAACAAAGGTCAATACCGAGCTGCTCTTCTGATCCAGCTGCCTGCAAACTGACCTGCTTGTCTTTCTAAATGTGTTTCATCTGTTGCAGCTCAGCTGCTGGGGAAGAATCCTGTTTGCAAATACATGTTTGCGTATTAGATTAATGTTTAGTGACCCTGCATTCTGCATAATTTCTATTTAAGAAAGCCATTGCCTCTGGGGAGCTGTGTGACTTGAGCACAAGCGACCATTTTTCTGCCTCCTTGGTCCCCTCTGCAGCTCGGCTCCCTGGTGCCTGGAGAGCAGGGCAGCCTCTTGCACGTAGGAAGGGCCCCGCTATGGCCGCAACTCCTCAGCAAAGTTGTGCCTGGCCCCTGTATGTCACTGACAGGGGACAGTGCCACGCGTCTTCTACTTCTCTGGTTGCTCATTTATTTTACTCCAAAATTTCTGGAAGTTGAGGTTCCTTATGGCTAAATGTTGCAAGCAGGGGAGAGAAAAAAATCATGTCATGATACACACCTGACCAAATAGCCGTGGGGTTTGTGTATTGGGCACATGAGCTGCCAGCAGCGGCATCAAAAATAAGCATGGTTTGTAAAAACTCTTGAGCTGCTGTAGGAGAAGCAAGGAAGATGTTGGTAGACACAAAAAGACAACATGCAGTTGCTTTGTACAAAGTTCATCTTTGGAAGGTGGGAAAAAACAAAGGCAGGCATGCAGGCTGGGCAGGTGTTGGCTGTTCAGTGAAAGCTGAGGCTCTCTACAGATTTTCATCTGGCAGAGGCAGAATAGGAGAGGTGAGTAGGCTGTTGTTCTGGAAACGTGTTAGAATAATCTAGTTGCTGCACCCTTGAATGAGTGAGTGGCATTTTCCAAGAGGGTATCCTCTTCCTTGGAAGAGTCACAGAACAGAGAAGATGTAGCGTGTGCCTGTGTGCAGTTAGAGGGGGAAAAGCACAGAAATCACTTTTTGTCTAATGATACAGTAACCTTCACTTCAGTAATGTTTGGTGTGTTTGAGGCAGTCGTATCAAAGACGATGGCCTATAAGTAGTGATTAGTGGTTTTCCTTTTTGGTGAACCGTGTACTCTTAATCTCTTAAACCAAGGAAAAGGTCTTTCACTTTGACCTCTTTGCAGTGTGTCTGTGTGTGCTTGGGGTGCTGTGTGTGATCTAAGTATGTAGCAACAGATGGATAAAATTCTGAGCTGTTGAATTGCTCTTCCCTTTGGATGTTGCTTTGCTAGTACCCCCCGCCATAAGAGTGTTTGAGGGCCCTAAAGGCAAATACAAGATCAAGAAGACCACTCGTTAGGACCACAGATTTTGGAATTCTGCTCTTAACTTTTGGGTTTTTTTGATTTATGTATTTGTACCAAAGTCTTTATTGTGAAGTCCTCTCTCCAAGCCAATCTCTCATCCATCCCATGCAGAAGTTGGCAATAGCGTGGTTTCTGGCACCGTGTCCCAAGTGGTTTACTCTGTTCCCATTGCAAGCTGCTTCCCTGTTAGTGCTGAAATTCTGGAAGGAGTCCTGCGATTTTTTGCTGATTAGCAATAAAGCTTAGTCCTCCCAGGGTAAACAAGCATACTGCTGTTACTTAATACATTTGAAATCTGCAGTACAAAGCCTCCTGCCTTTTCATTACTGTGTTTCTGTGCTATACTGTGAGCAGGGAGAGATTCCCTGCCTGATTTGGCTGTTACCAAGACAAATGTGGAGTTCAGCACTAACAGGGTGCCTGGCTCAAGAAATTCAGGGCAAGTGACACTTGATTCTGTAACAGCACTGGCATAGGCTGTTAGCTCCAGTGACATGTTTCTAGCCTTGAAACTGTGACCTGAGTTCCCTTTTTGGGAAAGAAAAAGCCCACAGTCCCATTTCAAAGACTAGGGCAGCTGCTTTGTTTGTCTTTTAAAATCTGTATTTCTGCCTTTTTGCTTGGTCAGTGTTTAGAACCATTAAAAAAGTAAACGTGACATGGGGACCGAGATCCTGCAGCTAGAGCTTCTTTATAATTACATATTCAGCTGCAACTGTACAAAGGAAAATGAGAGTCCCTTTTCCTTTATGTACTGTATTTCAGTTTTCCCTTAGGTTTAAATTGGCATTTTGGACTATGTTCACTGGAGCCACTGAAGAGCTTATCAGAAAAGGAAGGAAACAGAGGGAGGGAAAGAAAGATAGATTTCCAAATGACAACCTTTTGAATAGTCCAAGTTCAATCCCTAAAACAAAAAGTGGAATCTTTTTTTTTTTCCTAAATAATGTGCTCTACAGTCTCACCTCTCATCTTGAGAAACATGAAAGAGCAAGTAAAAGAGATGACCCAAATCACAGAGTTCCTTTGAAAGAAGAAATTCAGCTGTTTTGAACACTTACAATCAAAGGAAGTGGTTTCCCTAATTACATGAACTATGTGAAAGCTCTCAGAATAGCTCTTCCACCCCAGGATTCCTTGCACTTTAGAAGTTTACATAAAAGCTCACATGGAGAATCAGATGCAAAGTGTTTGATTCAAATTTTATTAGGCAAAAGTGAGCATACATTCGTATCTCTGGGTTTGACAGCTGGTTGGGTTTGGACCACAATACTGGGTTTGATGGATTTCAGTCCTATACTTTAAAATCTTTCACTCTTCAGGTTCTCTGGTGAGACACCCCTTTCAAGAGAGAAGTGGAAATGAAAAAACGGAGAAGGGATAGAGGGGTCCCTCTGTGAGCTTTCAGTTGAAGATTCTTCATCCTGATTAGGCTGTTCATTGTTGTGAAAATCCATCCCTGTACACAGCTTTTAAAAGAATGAGGAATGATACTTCCTCTCATTTTAAAGAAGCTGTATCTCTTAAAATATATCTTTTGAAGAATTGGGATCTGAACTATACGACTTCAGTATTTTTGTAGCACCACCATTTACTTCAACCCAACAAAATTGAGTCGATATTTTGAACAAAAAAGCAATCTTTTTAGAAGGCTATTTCACTTTGTGCTTTCTTTTTGTACAGACACAATGATAAAGGTATGTTAGTCTAAACTAAACAGTGAGGACATATGAAAAGATGCAGAACACTTCTAAAGGCTTAAGATCTCTGTTCGTCAAGATTTCCTTTTCAAAAAAAAAGGGTTGCTTTTTTGGTGGTTGGGGAGTAATGGGAGCAAGCAATGGAGAACTTGGAAAAAATACCAAAATCACATGAATGTAGGCACCTAAAGTTAGATACATCATTGACCCAACTGAAATGCTCGGTTTTAATAAGATTCCAAATTTTGGCAAAGTAGAGTATAATTTTATTTTTGCTCTGTTGGAAATGTTTTATTTGTCAAACAGTTTGTTAGCTAAAAATGTAGTTAGATTTTTAGCAAGAGTTACGAGCATTCATCACAAAATTGTCTGTCTTCAAAGTGCTAAAGGTAGGTATCTAATCTTTACCTAGCTAAAACTAAAAATGATTCTTCCTTTCCAGACCATCTCTGAAACTAACAAGGTGCTGTCCCTCAGGATACAATATGGAATAATTAATGGTTGAAATATTAATAAATATTATTAGCAAGGTTTGCAATAATATGCAAGCCCGTCACACTTGCACTGCACAGCAGTAATCTCCAAATGTTCTTATATTCTCCACTCAGAGCCAACTGCACTAATTATACACAGATTTGATAAAAACAGAGGTAATTGATGAAAATGGCCTTAAGGAGAAATCTCAAAGCCCTCCAAACTGCAACGATTCAAACTCAAGAAGGAAGAAAGGCAGAAGGGCTATGACTGCCTTCCGGATACACAAGATCAGCCAAACCCTCTTTATAGTAACGCTGTATACTAATAAGAAGATATTGCTAACCTCACTTGAAGTGAAGAAGGAATGTTTCTTTGGGTGCTTTATTCCTGCCAATACTGTGTCTTTCTTTTATTAGAGTTAGCCATCCTAAGCTCCATTTGTTTATTGTTGTTGGTCTTTTTTCCAGGCAGAAGGAAGGACTTTCCCTGGAATCGGGGAATTGTCCTCTAGAAGTGAACACCCTGAGCGGGCCAGTGATGTTGCAAGTAAAGTGCACAGCACAGTAACAGCGCGTGTGGAAAGCGAGGGGAAATGTCACATAGCCAATACACGGCAGGGTGCTGGCTTGGTGGAAGAGAGTTCTGGCTGTGCCTGCTAGAGGGATGTCTGTCAGACAGCCAAGCTTTATGATCGGTGTTGCTGGAGGATGATTTTGCTTGCGTGAAGGAGAATGCTCAAAGTCATCCCAGCCTTGCTTGACTTAGTCAAGGTGGCATGGAAAACTACATTTGCTCGTGTCTGATCCTTGATGGGAGTTGATTTCTCCCTATATGTAAATTAGAATAGTCCTCAGAGAAGTTTTGCATACCTCTGGCGTTGGAAAATGGGAAGCTGTGGTATATGTGATGCTTCCACACCAAATGAGATGTTGCTGGTTTGAATGTTCTTTGTGCCACTGAAACACCACAGAGCTCCTGGGCCCTGGATCCAGCTTGTGAGCTCAGTTCATCGTAGTGAACTTCGCCAATCTAATCCTTGTCATACTCTGAGCAGGAACCAGTAAGTAATCGTGCAAGTTTTACAAGCATTGCTAGCAGGACTCTTACAGCTTTGAGGGATTTGTAAGTTATATTAATGAAGAGAGAGAGTGAAGGGTAACTAGGTATCATTTCCAACCACAAAAAATACTCAACATGTACACCAGTGCTGAGCCCTGTGTTTTTTCCCATTGTTTTCCGTCTCGGGAGATGTAATCCCAGATCAGATCTCTATAGGGCTCCACCAGAAAATGGGGTGAGATGCTACCAGGCAAGAGGACATAAAACTAGGAGACAACATTTATCCTTCTTCTTAGTATCTCCTCCTGTTATTTTCCTTCTGATTTAGCGTTCTTTACTCAACGAAGCAGTTGGAATCCAGTGCCTCATAGTGTGAACTGTCTGGCTGAACTGGAGGAGGGACAACTGATGCACTATTTTAAGATGCAAATTCTTTTTTTGCTGAGCCCAGATTCAGTCTGGGGTTTTCATTAGCTGCAGCATGCTACCTCCTCTTTGGCTTTTCAGGTACAGCCCATGGGAGAGAGGTTTCATTGGTGTGTTACACGATGTGACCCCAGTCCTGAAGCTCCTGTGGGCTCATGTAATGCAGCGTTCCCGCTTCCTCTTTGCTGTTTCATTTCTTGCAGGTCCTCGGGAAGCACAGTGCAGGGTGATGGAGGAAGTAGAGCAAGTCAATTGTTTTGTAATCACAAAGTAGATGATCTCCATTTTTTAACTGGCCTTTTAAACATTCTTAATCCCCCATTGGGGCATGTGTGTGGCATTCCTCTCGTATTTATTTCTGATGTGTCTGGAATTTTTCTAATAAAATTATGAAGGAGAAAATTCAAATGAAATATGAAGATGCACATTACTGGTGTCGAAGTAGAAACTCACAAATGGAGAAATGCCAAAGCTGAATGTGGTTGCAAGATGTTCTTTCCCTTTACATGTTTACCCTAAAATATGCTGTGGTTACATTGTGGAGTATTATTGCAGTACTGTTACTTTTGCCTTCAACTGTCTTTTATTTACTGCTTTTTCCAACGTCTGTATTCTTTTAGAAATTTTGGTCTGCTCACGTGTGTGAGAGCAGTTCTTAGAAACACTTTGTACATGCTGGAGAATGAGAATTAATGAAATGCATGATGCTGTGATTTTTCTACTTTTCCGACTCTGTAGAGGAAATGCTTCTGGCTTGCATGTGCTCTGTTCCACCAAACCATTGCAAAGGAGTTGGAGCAGGTCTCAGGCTTTGCGTTCTTAGTTTAACTCATTGTTCAGTTTTTGCTCTTTCTGACGGGTTTGAACCACAGAGCCAAGGTTGGGGCACAGACGCGGGTAGATGTTACAGTGCCTCTGGTTGTTCTGTCGTAATACTGGGGCAGGAACTGGCATGGGGCATTAATGTTTGGTTGGAGAAGAGCAATGAGAAAGTCAGACTTTTGTCTTAATTTGGTATCCTGTGGTGATACAAAACCTGCAAAACTGTAAAACTGTAAACTTGTAAACTAAAACTGTAAACCTGCTGTTCATGAAACTCGAAGCCATGGCCTTCATAGGATACAGGATCACTCTGTAGTAAGTATCTATCAGTCTTCTAGATAGGGTCTTCTGTTTAGATGTCCACTTTCTACAGAGTTTGGAGATATTGGTCTTCAGGTTATTGCCTTTATTTTGAGGCTGACCACTTGTATACTTATATATGATGTCAACATAATTTAAAAAAAAAAGTTTCTTTTCTGAAAAAAATTTTTTTATAAGAAGAATTAGAAATGAAGTTGTTATTGACATATCTATGTAAGCAGATAGCTATAAGGAAGTCCAGATAAGATGAGGAGTTCTGTGTACAAGGAATCCATCAAAGAGAAGTAGGGGAAAAGCTGAAGTTACATATCAGAAATATATAGTACAGTAATACTAATAAATGTGTTTTTATGACAGTAAAACCAAATTTTAAATATTGCTGGTTTTCCTCTAAGGATTTTATCTTAGGCATTGTTTTATTTGAAATTTTTTAGTCTTTAACGGAAAAAGATTGAGCTACCATGAAGGTAGCCTGAAGAATCCCAAGAAAGAATAAACAGTGTATCTACTTTGCATAAAGGTAAAAGCTTGAAATTTCAGGAGTTTTGTCTAGTTTGATTTTTTTTGACCATCGCTACTTGGCATTTGAGCCAAGTTTCTAAGTAAAATACAGTTTTCAATCTTTGACAAAGAAAAGTAACTTTTCTGAAAAGCAGGTAAGGAATTTATGACCTGAACATTTAATTTTGTTGGGAATGGAGACTGATCTGTAGTAGTTTAGGTAATAGTGTGGACGTAGCCAGAGAGCTGCTGTTCTGGCTGTTGTTTGGTGGGATGGTCCTGATTGAAGGGCAGTGATACTTAGTTGGAAAAGGTACAAGTCAGATTTTGGTGGAGTTGGAAGTCCAGTATTTCCAGAGGCAGTTCTTGCTTATTTATGTTCTTGCCAGTCTCAGCAAGGTGAAAGGGAGATTTGGCTGTAACCTGAGGAAGGACGCTGCTTCAGTCATGGTAAAGAGAAAGTCGACTTGGTAAGTCACAGAGACAGCTTGCTGCTCTGGATTCAGGAAGGAGAGTGATCTGTCACCAGTACATGGTAAAACCAAAACTGGAAGTAGACTTATGGTGAAGACTCCAGCATGATTCATTTTGGTGGTTGCACATAAAACCATGATGTGCATCATTCAGGTAATGCATTCAGATAATGCGTAACAGTCAGAGATTCAGATTGTGGTGACAACTCATTTTCTTGAAAACTCCAGATTTTGTGACCTTGTACTATGGCTTAGGTAAATGTGGCATGAAAAATGCTTCTCATCCATGGAGGACTCTGAGACACTTTGGCAGAAGAACATCTGTAGTTGGCAACTACTTTCCTTTCTTTTACGCCAGCTGGTCACAGCCAGAATTTCTGTGCTAAAAGTTTTGTGTCTTTTTAAAGTAGGTGGTCTCTGGATAGGGAGTGATTCTTTGCTTTTCTGCAGGGGCAGGTCATTTTTGAGTGATAACTGGCCTTCTACAAAGCTCTGATAGCCATCATGGAAAGCAAAACCTTGCATGATTCCCCAGCAGTTGCTGGTAACATACAATAGGGAGGTAACATATCTTGTGATATGCTGTTTTCGTGAGGGTGGGCTCAGCCTGTCTGGTTGAGGAACGTTTTCTGGAATTATAACAATCACTGAGATTCCAATAAGAGGGATCCCCATCAAGTGCTCTCCCTATCATTAGCCATGGTAAGTTAGGTTTAGCTACTCTAAGACAGGCTTAAAGTGAGTGCTCATCAAGAACAGGATGATTTTTTTTCCCTGGTTAAATTACAGTTTTCATGATAAAGTTTGAGATAATACTTTCTTTATAATACTTTTGCTTTAGAGGAGTGGGTCAGGATCTGTGAGTATAGCTGCTGCTGTCTCTGTTAGAGTCTGTGCTAGTTGTTCAGCAGAAGCCACTGTATAATGAGATTAGACTTGTTCTTCTAAGTTATCTTATCCAGATTCCTTACTAATACTCTACAGACCTCAGAAAAATGACTGCTCTACCTGGATATGTATCGACATGGCCTTTCTTCAGATACCATTTCTTTGACATTATTTTCTCTTCTGTTGCTCCTAAACACTGCAAGAGACTCCTTGAGAGGGGATTGGATTTACCAATCACTGTCGTACCAGAATGTCTTTCCAACAAGGTGCTCATGACACTTACAGTGACTTTGATCCCAGAAATAATTTCCTAGGGTATTTTTCCATTTGTTAGGCCTGGAAAGATTCAGGTATTGCATATTAGCCATGGTACCCGCTCACCTGTGGAGTGAGTGAGCAGGGAGTCAGAAAGCTTCATGTTTTGTTATTCCCCTGTATTTTAGAGATAGTCGTGCATTTTGTTGCTGTACTGTATAAGTCAAAGCACGTTTGTGTTCAAAATGGTTGTGAGTAAATGGGAAAACTTCGCAACATTGAGAAGAGAAGTGATGATTGCTGAAAATAAACTGCTCTGTAGGAGCTCAGGTATTTCAAACCTGCTGTTTAGTTCACTCATCTATTGTTTTTATTCAATTGCTGGTATTGCTTTGCAGCTGGAGGCAGCTTCTTGCTCTAAACCTGCCCAAATTAAATATTTATAATTTTGCAGAACATTGCTCATTTCTAAACTGTTACACCATTACAAATACATGGTTTATGCATGTTTTGAAGTGTTTTACTAACTGTGAATAACACTGGGGAAATCCAAACTACTCAGTCTTGGCAGATCTCCCTTTATTAGGTATCTTAATATTAAATGCTGATACAATCTCAAGCTATATGCTGCAAAATGTAATGCTCCTGTGGGATATGTTTGGACACTGTGGATTTCTATTTGAAATCTGTGTGAAAAGGAGTTACTTGTCCATGATCTTTGTGCCGATTTTTGGTTTGGTTTGGTTTTTTTGTAAATGGCAGCGTAGTTGTAACTTAAAATGTTGTTTTCAAGCTTATTAAACCTTCTGTAAGGATTTTCTGCAGAAAGTGCCCTTGATTAGTTTTATCCTAAACGCTGCAGCTTGTGTTAGCAGCCTCTTCTCTCACTGATAGCAGGTTTTTAACCCCCATCATGAGGAAGACCAACACCATGATCCTGCAGTTGCTCAGTTATTGCTGGGTGGGCTCCATGTGGTTATTGTACTGGGCTGATGTATGTCAGGTAGGATGGAGACAGTTAGCTTAGTCTAACTCCCTCTTACTGCATAAGGCAGGGGGTCTGCTGCTACATCACAGGGACAAATCTCCCTGTGATTTTTGGAGTGTCCAACCTGCTTTCCCTGAGCTGAGCAAGCCTTTGCAGTGTTTTGACAGGCATGTTCTGAATTCACTGCATAGTACTTCTAATCCCATAGTTTTATCCTTAAAACTGCCAAGTTGTGTGCAAAAGTTGCTATAAAAAGTTATAGTAGAGTATAAAACTTAAGTTTTTTTTCAAATGGTCAATATGCAATGTATTTTACTACTGACTTGTCCTACAGTGTTCCTTACCTCCAAATATGCTCATACACATTTGCTAATGTATGATGCAAATGAAATATTTTAAAGTAAATTACATAAGATGGGGTGAACCTGTAACAGCACATACCAAATTTATTTCCATATTCCTTCAGCATGGTATGTTATGGACAGTTGGTATAACAGAATTGAGGTATTTTGGTAATGTGCTTTTTTTTTCTTCCTTCAAGATTGCAACCTAAAGGTCAATACAAGGTATTTAAAAGTGTGTGTTTCTACCACAGTATTTCAAAAAAATGAGACTTGTGTGGTGATACAAAATACTGGATTTAAAATAATGATGATTATAGAGCAATGAGAATTTATTACTTTCCTTTAGATTTCCACTTTTAATCTCTGGGAGTTGTAACAGTGTAGGACATAATTTTGGATGCAAATTTGATGCTTTGAAACATTTACTCAATCAAAATGCTTTTAAATACATGTTTTCTGTGTTGTTGTAGATGTACTTATGAGAAGTTAACTCTGTTATTTACAGAAGTGCTGGTGACATCAATCTGAGAATGTAATTTAACCCTTATTTTCTGTGTGGTTTATGAAACAGTATCTCTGTAACACCAAATATGTGGCTGTCTTTGTAAGACATGACAAATGCTGGCCGAGTTTTAACTTGTTATTGGGCTATAGAAAACAGCTTTTATCTGGGGTAAGTTATCCTCTAAATGAGTACTAAAAAAGAACCCCAAGCCCATACAGCTTTAGGTGATACGCAACCATAATTTTAAGAGCTATGATTGCTTTTTGAAGGAAATGGTAGCACATTTGTGCTGGAAAGGTGCCCACAGCACTCATCAAAGCACGTGATGGCTTATTTGCAGTTAAAATATCTCACTGAGGATTCTTTGGCTTTGCCATGTTCATGTGGTTTTCCTCGTACGTTGTTAATATCAAAGACAATTTAGTAGGTTGAACAAACACTCCCTGAACTGGATAATCAGTGTACTTTGCTTATTGTTAGCTTTCTTCGTAGGGACCCCAAAGCATGAAACCTTTGTATTTTTTTTTTCTTACAAATCTTCTGAGAACAGAAAAAACAGTAGGCAAAGCCCTAAATTTTTATTTTGTATCTGCTTGATTTTCTTTTTAATGTCCAAAACTGTAGTAATTGCATAACATCCGTGCTGTATAATTCTTGTTAGTAGTTTTATATTTCTAAAATTCTTTAAGTGTCCCTTTATTATTGCATATTGAGAGGATCATTTGTTAGCAGTGACAGAATGGTAGTTGTCTAAGACTATGGCATGATAGTAATCCAGAAAGAGCTAAATTACATAAACTGTTTCTATATCCTGCTCATTAAGAATTTTATTCAGTTTAACTTTGAAAAGGACAGTAATAATGAAGCAGTAAAAATTATCTGCTATGGGTAATATCTGGCTTCTATGAAAACCTTAACGTAAGTTAAAAAGAATTATTGTATGGTTGTATAATATTTATGTTAAAGCATGCAAAACATAAATATCTTGTGAAAAAGTATGCAATTTTTCTTTTGGCTTAATGATTTGTCAGTGTTACATTAAAAAAAAACATAAGCCTGTAGGATTGCAAGATGTGTATTTTACTAGTGTTTTGTAGCTGGACTGTACCTTTAGATGCTGATTATCTTAGTATTGTGTCTGTAAAATGGTGTTTTGGGCTTGTTTACCTAAAGAAACTAGTGCATTATGAGAGACATCATCCCTTATTAGACATCAGTGAATCCACAGGCGAGCATTCCTGAGACACTGGAAATGGACACAGAATGAATGTATTTTTGAGCAGGCATCTGGAAGTAAAGGTTTGGGAAGGATTCATGTTAGCGTTCTATTTCTTTTTTTGTATGTGGTTATCAGTAAACAGAACAATTTTAATAAAACGTCAGCTGCCCTCTTCCAGCTGCCCTCTTCCAGCTGCCCTCTTCCAGCTGCCCTCTTCCAGCTGCCCTCTTCCAGCTGCCCTTTCATTAGGCTGTAAAATCCCATGAGAGTAGGTAAGTTGCAACTCTCCCAAGAACATGACGAAGGTCAAAGCCTTTAAAATGCTACAAGACTTAGGAAATGGTGTCTTTTCAAAGTTACCTTAAGTGTGTCTAAATATCTCCTTAATAAACATGGCAAACATTTATCAGGGAAAAGCAAATAACCAAACTATCTCGCAATGTAATAATAAATATCAGAAGGTGGTTAAGGAAGTTGTGTTAATTAGATTCCTTAAGTAGCTAACCACTTCTAACCCTGTAATTTTGCACAGAACGGAGATGCCTTTTGCTGTGCAATTAACTGATTTATTAACAGGAGGGTTGGTTGGCTGCTGGCTGACCCAATGGTCTCACAAGGGGCTGCAGCTGTTTCCCATGTTAATCCTAAACCAGTGTGCCCAGACCAGGGTGGAAGGACAGCCGTACTTTGTCCTCTCCAGCCAGAGGCTCCAAAGGCACCTGGAAGAAATGGTTGTTAAGTGGCTGTGGGCCAGTTTGTCTGGACCCAAGCAAAAAAGTCTTTTGATGCTGATCTCCAGATAGATGTTCTTTTGCAGATCCAGCTGTGCTGCTGGAATAGGCTCCTAACCCAAGCCCTTGATCACTTCTCTTGACTGGAAGCATGAGTATAACATCTTTCTAACTTATTTTTCAAGGAGGACCGGAGTAACTCAAATGCGCTGAGTCGCTTGGTCTTTGCTAACTTTAGCTGCCGTGGGGTAGGGAGCTCTAATAAGAGCAGCTGCGGCTGGTATGAGTAGCTGGCAGGCAACAACACAGCTGTACGGAAAGTGCGTCTGTCCGCATCCTTACTGCCTTTGTGGCTGCAATTAAAGATCTGACGATACGGCCTTGTCTGTGTTCCCAAGTAATGCCAGCTCAGCATCAGGTGGCCATTGCCCACATCTGCAGTCAGCGCTGACCTTGAAGATCTTGTCAGAGCTAAAGTGCGTTTGCTGTTCTTGCTGCACTGGCACTGGACAGAGCAAAAGCAAGCTAGGACTTAGGTCATCCCAGTGAGCTGAGGCTTGTGCTGCTCATAATGAGACCATGCTGTCCAAGTAGCTCGCTTTGTGCCATCATCTGCTGCTGGCAATACTCGGAATCTATGTTGGTGGTTTCTCTTCAGCAATTGCTGAACACAGATAAGGCCTAGAGGAGGACCCTGTTTTTGAGTATTCATGCATAGTTGTTTGTATTAGAAGGTTAAGAGCAGTACTAGCAGGTCTAGGGACGGCTGAAGGGTGATGTCAGTCATAAATGGTGTAATTGACATTTTTACATAGGTCAATAAGCAGAGATTAAGCAGGCATAAAAATAAATCAGCTGTTAAGCACTGTGATCTAGACCATGGTTCATAAGGCACAGTAAGTTTGTACATTGAGGGATTACCTGAGGTCCTTGGTCTTACACTGTAGTTGCCTTATGCGTTGGGTTTGATTTACAGTAACACTACAGGAGCCAGTAAGTGAGAATTAAATTCAGATGTTTTTAGTGTAATTTGCTCTGACCTTGGATTTCATGATAGTGGTTGAATTACGTAAACAGTGGGTTAGGTTTGTTTAGACTTCTGAATCCCATTGCCTTCAAGAAGTGGCATCTAGTCTGTAATTCCCTTCAGCAGAACTTGGGAGAGGGACATTAATTTCACCCATACCTGTGGTGTAAGTAGAGGGTGAGTGGTTTTAGCGTGGTTTGATGATCAGTACCAGGCTGTGACTAAGCTTATCATGGGACTGAGTGTGATACTCAGCTCCACTGCAATCACCTTGTGTGTCTGACTGTGTCTTTATGTTATGTCCAAGGAGTTTGTATTTACATGTTTGGGCTGTGTCTTTCCTTCAGCTGAGCTCCTTCCAGTTCTGCTTTGATCCAACATTTGGGGGGGGGGGGGGGGATCTGTCTTTCACACAAAAAAGTAATATAATGAAATAACTGAAGACTTGTTACTTGTCATCACCATGGCTTTAGGAAGGAAATTGATGCTCATTTAAGTTGTGTAAGGTAGATAGCAGCTTTACTGAGGGAAGTGAGCGTATCATGCCCAAGCCAGTGAGGGCTGGCTTCGTCAGTGGCCTTTAGGCAGACAGATGCATGGCGGGATTTTCTTCTAAGCATTTAGGGATTTTGGATTTAAGTATGAGTTTGATGCTTAAAGGTGATTCTAAATATTCTTGTAAGTGCCTAAGAGACCTTTGAAATACCGGTCTTTAACCACCACTTTGTAATTTGCTGTCTGAAAGTCAGTCTTTCATTGAAATATGGCCCCTTCTTGTCAAAAAAAGTACAAAAGCTTCAAAGATGTGGATTGACTTGCATCTGGTTCTCACTGTAAGGAATAAGTGTCTTTAAATTGGCTAATAAGAGTTCACAGCTGATCTACAGCAACTGAAAAGAGCAAAACATGAAAGTAATAGTCTAGAATTGCTAGTGCTAACAACAGCAGAGTGACTAAAAGTGTTTAGAAAGGATTTTTTTTCAGAAGTAGTGGTCCTAAGAAAGAATTGGAGATTCCCGCCCCCCCCCCAGTTCTTAATTTGGGATACGTGTGGGCAATTAGTAGGTGCCTGCCATTCTTAGATGGAAGCTTGCTTTAGTGTCTGTTAAATCCCAGTTTCGAGTATGAACGTCAATGTGAAGATGATGGTATTAGCCACAGTCGACACAACATTTCTTCATACTCTTGGAATGTGATCTTAGTGTGTAATATACTGCAAATAAGATAATCTTAGAAAATAATGATTTTTGAATCTCCAAATAATAAAAGCACTGTGTATCAGTATGCCTGCGGCAGTGAAGAACTCATCCTCTTGGCGTGGTGCTCCTATCTTGCGCATAGTCCATATCATGGTAGCACTGAGTGATTGGTAGGCCCGTTTTGCTGCTGGTGTTGCTGCAGTGCAGCCCCTCCTGTTGTCCAGTGACTCTGGTGGGCTTTTACTGGGTCCAGCAGTGTCTTGTGTGAGGCTGAGGACAGTCACTGGGTTCTACATACTGTTGTGGTGGAATAGGGAGCTATGGCACTTGGGTATGTTCATCATGTGGCATTTTTAGTCATTCTCTAAAAAGATTCATCTAGTACTACTTTCGTAGCCAGGACCTAAATACATTATGCCATGGGAAAGTTAAATATGAGACCAGTCAATTTAATTCTAATGACCTGTTGAGGTACCTGTATTGTAAACACCAGCAGGTGGTGTGCGCAGTGCTCTGAAGACATGGGTTTTTAACTACTACACAGGAAGATTTTTTATCTTTTCTTTAAGAAGAAGTTTTATTCCACTCCTCTTGACCAAGGTGTTCAAGAAAAGATGGTCTAGATAGTTTGTCTAATGTTGTTTGTGGTGTGGTATTCCTGTCTCATTTCTAACAATATTCAGGTAGGCAGTCAAGGAGTATTAGGTCTCCTGGTTATCTGGCAGTAATGCTGGTAGGAATTGGAGGACATTCCCCAATTTAATATTTCCTAAAGAAGATAAAAACGTAACGCAAAAGTTTTTGAACTATAGGGGTCTTGGGTTTGCTCGCTCATGGAGATGGAGTTTTGAATGACTAGGCTGTCATCTGCATCCTCCAGGCTACTGAAGGAGGTTGGAGATACAGCTTGTGAAATGGGCAGTACCACTGCTGCTGGAGTCCTCTGCCTTGGGAGGCTGGTGGGGCGGCAGCTGGAGGGCAGAGCTCCTTCTGCCAACAGGTCCGCCGCTGGTCCGACAGATCCCTTCTCGAATCCCTTGACTGGCTGTAGGAGTGTTGCTGTTTACCTGCAGGTGAGTCCTCCCACATTTGCTTAGATAGCTGCCAGTTAAATTATTTTGTGGACTTGTGGGTGAGTCAGTCTGCAGTATGTTTTGCTGAAAACAGCGTACATTAAAAAAAATTACTTTTCTGGTATTCTGAAAAAAGATTGCTCATTTCATGGTAACACAGTTTGCCTTGCTGAGCCGGCTAAGCAATATGAAGAGCTAGTGCAACCCAAGTTAAGTTCAAAGCTATCGTTAAAGATTTAATTTAATATGTGTAAATGCCAGTGCATTAGCTAGAGATAAAGGTCTTAATTCAAAACTATGTTAAAGTTATTCAGAAAAGGCTTTAAACAACAACAGCAAAAAAAGAGCTATCTGATGCCTTTATCTGTAATCATACAGTTATGCATGTGTATCATAGCTGATATAGCTGATACCAGCTATAAAACATAGGCCAAAAAAAATACTATGTCTGTACATTTGTTACAGTAGCACTAGCTGATGTACCATGGTTTCCTGCATCAAAGCTGCTATAGTCTGCCTGTTTTCAGTGAATCTACAATGCCACAAAATAAATTAATTGGCAACTATCTAAGCAAATTTGGGAAGACTCACCTGCAGATAAATAGCAACACTCCTGCAGTCAGTCAAAGGATCCGAGAAGGGATCTGTCAGCTCAGATACTTTTGATAAGTTCAAAGGAATTAATTGTTATTTTGTTCTTATTAGATGATCTTGACTGGCAGAGTTAACATAATCTCAAAGTCTTAAAGTAATGCATTGCTATAGAGAAAAATATCTAATAGTATATATCTGTATTAGCATAATATATATATTTGTGTAAAACCATGTCTAAAATCCCTTGAGTGTTTATTTTAATATATTATAGAGGCAAAACTGTTTAGGGAGACATCTGACCTTCTTTTCTCTCAAAAAACACAAGAACTATATGTCTTAATTTCTGTGGATACATTCTCATTGTCTTGCAGTCTCTTTCTCAAACCTAGAATCACTGTTCAAGTGGAATTTTTTTTGTTTTGTATAGGTTTTGTATATTTACCCAGAATTTCCAAACTGCTCTGAGGAGTAGTTTCAAGTGCGCTGCTAGCTATTTGGCAATCTCGAGCATGCTTGCTGTCCATATTCAATCAGACTTTACAGCACATGCCTGGAAACTCCACGTTTCCAGTAAACATTGGATGGAGCTGTGTGTGCATGGTATGCTCTAACAGCCTGAAGTGCTGAACTCGCTGAACCCGTAGTACTTTGTGCATAAACACAAATTCTGGACAGGAGTGCAGCAACTCTGCCAACAATCCCAGATCTTTCTTTGAAAAAAGTTTTCCAAGGAATTCAGTTTTTCCAAAGACTTAGCTTCTACATCTGTGCCTTGGCCGTGAAAGAATAGACTGAAATTTTTTTTTTCCCCCCCCTCAAACATACTAAACATTCATTTGCTAAACTCTCTCATGAGGTTTTCAAATGCCAAGCATTTGTGGACTGTCTTTCGTAGGTATGTGTGTGTTTATAAATATATCTTTTTTATATATGTGTATACCTGCTTGGGTATAAAATTAACTATTATAGTAAATGTGCCATTCTTAATTGTCTAACTTGTTTGTTTGTTTCCAACAGGCAGAAATACTCAGTGTGCTCAGTCACAAAAACATCATTCAGTTCTATGGAGCTGTCATTGAACCTCCAAATTATGGCATAGTTACGGGTAAGGATTTTTGTCTGACCTTCGTCTTGATTCTGTAAAACTCCAGTGTTACAAGGTATTTGTAGCTTTACCCGATTTCAGTGTTTTTGATAACTGTTCTGGATTTTGAATGTGAGAGTGCTCAGCACCGCCTGCCTCAGTGTAAATGGGAGTGCTGGAGGTGGGAACCAGGCTGGGAGCATGGCTGGTAGCAGCACAGAGGCAGTTGGAGCCTGGGGTGTTCTTAATGCACAAACTCAGCACTCCTTTAAATAGAAGCTTTCACGATGTTCTCTTACCCTGTTCTGTGAATCGCTTTTCCATTTTAACTGACGTGTGACTGAAGTAGAGGTTTTCATGTTACAAAGTTCTGGCAAGTTCTGTGAAAAGGGAAGGCTGAGATTCTGCTCAGAGCAAAGCTTCACTGTTAATTCTGCCTGTATTGAAGATAGGAGAAGCTGCACTGGGAACTTCCCAGCCGTGGGAAGAGCTTGAAAGATATTCAAGGGTTGATTAGACACCATAAGACAACTCCCTTTATTCACTGGAAACTAGGTTTCATTTGTTCTGGCATTCCTAGAATTATGTGGAAGTTGGTGTTTGTGTGTGTGTGTGTTTGTTTGTTTTCTATCACCACTTTAATCTTCCTTCCTTTATCCTGGGAATTGGTCCAGATAAAAAAATTACATTACAGATAATGTAATTTCTCCCTTTCCTGTATGGGAGAAACTAGGTAAAATAGTAGTAGAAAATAAACCCAAAGCAAAGCAAACTCCAGTCTGCTGAAAGAAATGTTTGGAGAGGTAAAAACCCATGAAAGTGTGGGTTAGGAGGCGTGCTTTGGCATGTCTAACACTTCAAAGAGTTTGATGCGAAGAGTAGTCTTTCCATGTGGCACAGTCTAATGCCAGTTTGAAGCACTGCCATTCAGGTTTTTATTGGTTCTCAGATGGTGGACAGAACCTATGAAAATTCAGTTATTTCTACCTGTCTCTTAGACATCCAATTATCACAGTAGATGGCAGCGTAATCTGGAGGAGCGCATCTGAGATACAGCACTGTTCAGAGCATGGGGAGCTTTACTCATAGGAGTACCAGCCTGTTGGAGGTCACAGTGTTGCAGCCAGTACTCCAGAGGTGCGTGGGGGTGACCACAGTCTACACCACTCGGAGGATGCACTGGTGATAGCATATAGACAGGAACTTGAATACCTTCTTGAACCAATAAACATAACAGAAAGCTAATAAATCAAGTAATGTAATTTTACTGTAATTTATAATCTAACTGTAATAAGTGTCAACTGGCAAGCAGGATAACAAAGGAAATGTATGATCAGCAACACAAGATGATCTCTTCAGTCTGATCTCACAAAAGGTCAGTGTTCAGAGGACATTAGACCTGCTTGCCAGTCACAGGACAGACAAGCAGCTAAAGTAGTTCATTATGTCATTGGGAATGGGGATTCTTTTACCATCTGTGAGAAAGAGACTATGCTGCGTAGTCCAGTGACTTTGTTACTTGGGGAGCTCAGATGCCACCATGGCTAAAGAGAAAAGATTTTTTTAACAAGCTTGATTGGTTCTCCCTGCAACTTCCAAGGAGACTAGGAATCCCTTGGGTTGGAAGGGAAGCAAGCCTCTCTTTCCCCACACCATTTTCAAATGGGAGAATAGCTACTGAGAAAAGGAGTGTTAATTGCACTTGAAATATCTTTTAGAGAGATTTTTCACTCCGTGATCTTCTGGATGGCCCTCAGTATTGCGGACTCTTAGTCAGAGATACATTTCTTGTGATGGAAGAGCCCAAACATGAAGGAATCCTGAGAACCTAATGATTCTACGGAGTGATGGAGATCAGGGCGTTCAGCCAAACATTGGCATGTACTGAGCATTAGCTGCACGTGATGTCTTATGTGGGATTGTCAAAGAGTTCTCTGAGGAGGGCTACATCTGCGGTCAAAACACGTTTCCCTGCTGGGATATATGTCAGTGTTGTAACTGATCATCCCACCCAGCAAGCTGCTAACATGGATCACATCATTCTGGATGGTACTGGCTGTCTCTGTCAAGAGCCATCTCCGTGCCTAGCTTTCAGATCTGGTGTTTGACCACAGCTGCCTCCCTGCAAAAGGTGCTCAGAGCTTGTGCCCCCATCTGCAGAGAGATGTACAGTGTATCCCACAGCCCATCACAGGGTGGGTCCAGTCAGGCATTCGGAGCTTTTCTTTCTAAAGCAAGTACCTCTTTTCCATTATTGACAGAAAATTAACCTCACGATATGATTTCCAAAACCGAGAGCGCCTAGTAAAAACCTGTGGCACAATAAATACGTAGAAGAAATACTAAAGGATTGAGCTTTGTTGATTGAAGCTTGTTTGCCTCCATTCACACAGTGTGGCAAAGGGCTCGGGGAGCTGAGTTGTCCCTGACCCTGATGGATCAAATTATGCATTGTAAAGGCATGCAAAGCTTGTAGCCATCCTATTCCTGAAGAATCCATTTATAAGACCAATGCTGACATCATGGGTAAAAAAAGCTTATGGTTTAATTGAGGAAATGTGCAGATCAGCAGCTTACTCCTCTTTCGGTGACATCACAAGCAACACTTCTCTCTCCTGCAGAGGCTCCTTTCAGCGGGAGGTCCTGCAGTAATGATCCAAAACTAACTTGCCACTTGAGTCTTTACTTTCAAGGGACTTCCTATTTTCTCCCTCTTTCCTTTCATTTAGTGCTGGAATCTCACATGGCGTGCCACATTCTAGGCTGCAGAGTTTCCTTCCCCTCACAGCAGTCTCCCAGTGGTTTTGATTTCCTTGTTGAGGAGCAATGTTTACTTTTTAGGCATTTAGCCTGTCATATGTCATTCATTGATTAATATTGTTATTAACAGCAATTCAGATATATTTTATGTAGTCTTGGAGGGAATGATTTTGTGACTGCTTTGAAATGTCTGAAATTAAGCATTTCAATTGTATACCAGCTGGTTTGCCACCTTAGGTATGCAGGTTTTGGCAGTCTTGTAAGTAGGTTTTGAATTCTCCAGACTGCTTGAGGAACATGCTGAATAGCCTTGGGAGAAAGGGATGAAAGGCTTGAAGTTGTTCCTTGCATCCCTCTGGTCTTTGTGCTACTTGGGCTATACCAGATAGCATATGCCTACTCTGTCTTGGCAACCAGATAGAAGAAAATATATCAGCTGATTCAAGTCATGAGCCTGCTGTTGTGTTTTCAGTGAAACATGAGTGAATACTAAATAAGCATAAAGCTTATTTATTAAATACTAAGCAGAGGAGCTACAGCCTTTAGACTGCTGAACATGACCTGCAGCACATGGAAATCTGGTCTGCTTACCTCAGGGTTAGACCTCTAGTTTCTTCCTTCCATTTTTTCATGAACAAATTATTTCATCTGTTACTCAGTTCCTTCATGGGGAAATAGGAAAAGAAAATTCTAATTTCCCTTTCTACTTGCAAACCCTTTCTTCCCAACGGAACATTATATATTTAACATCTGGTTTTACTTTTAAAAAAAGAAATAAAATACTTATCCTTTGTTATGGGGCATCATTTATATGCAGTACTGCTCACCATTGAAGAATATCCTCTGTCTTTGCAAATGATAAGAACGATCCGATACTACCAACTCATACGTTAACTGCTTTTCTGATCAGGAGCAGCAAATTCACTGTTTAAATATGTAAGAATTTCAAGTTCTATAAAAGCGGCACTGTGGAGGTTTTGGTTGTCTCCAGTTTCACACTTAAATGTGTGTAGGTGTAACTAGCTTGTTATTCCAGCTTTCAGCCCTGTGAGCTCTGACACTTGGGCTGGATTCCATCTGCCACGCTTGCAAACACCAGTGGGCCAAAAAAGCCCTTGTTTGTACCCATATAATCCTGCTGTGGGTTTCTGTGGGTGTGGCTGAGAGAAGTTAAGAAAAAGGTCTGTTGATCCTGAACAAGGAACCAAAACCTTTTACTCTAGAATTTGAACTGCTTTGCCTGAGCTTTCTTGATGCCAGACCTTTCTAATGTCTTTTCGTTTTAATGCCTGTTGTTATATATGATTTTACTTTTTTTTTTTTTTAACCCTTAGCAATAGATTATGTCTGTGTTGGAATAATGAGGCCAAACTACCACTCTCCTACTATACTACTAATATTAGCTGTTAAACCCAAATTCCCTGTCATTAAGCCAGAGGTTGACTGCTTTCTGGAACTGGCAGAGTTTCCATTAGAGCTTTCAGTTTAGGTGCAATGTTTTAAAATGTCATGGTGAGTTTATTGTTGTTTTTTAACAGAATATGCTTCTGCTGGCTCACTGTTTGATTACATCAATAGTAACAAAAGTGAAGAGATGGATATGGATCATATCATGACCTGGGCAACTGACATAGCTAAAGGTAAGCAAGATGAGTGATGCATTACCACTCCACAGCCAGCAAAGAGTACAACTGGAGCTGCTTTCCCTATGAAGTCAGGAAAGCCTTCCTATACTTCCTTATGCAAATCATAAAAAAACCCCAAACAAACCAACCCCAAACATTAAACAAGCAAACCCCATTCACCCTGCTTTTTAATATGTTCCTTGGTTATTGTGATTCCAACATAATTTCTGGAGTGGAAATGGCTTCTATGAGCCAGTTTTACTTCTGGTTTGCCCCCAAGTCCCAAGAGGGTAATTTTGCTGATGTAGAGTAATTATGAGGTAAAGTGCATAATTATCCTTACATTTGATTTGAATTGGGACATTTAGGAAGCTAAGGGCTTATTGTCAGCAAACATACTGAAATTCTTCATATAAGAACAAACTGGTTTGTTCTTTGTGTTCTCTGTGACCACACAAGAATTAGTGTAAACTAATGAATGAACAGTAAATTCGTATCTTGGCTTCCCTCTGTAAACAGCACCTTAGAGAAAATAACTAAATGTGACATTAAAAAGCATTAACATATCCATATGGATGCTCTGAGAGATACATGAGCTTTGCTTCCTGTTTTTTACTCAAAGTAGACTATGGGAGGTTTGCTTCTCCTGCAGCATATTTCTATGGCACACTGATACGCCAACTTGTAATGAGGACAATGGGAACCAGAAAACACGACTGCTGATCGGCGATGGCCACGCTCAGCCTGCCTAACTAGATTGTCCCCTTCTTTTGTGTAGGAATGCACTATTTACACATGGAAGCTCCAGTCAAAGTAATCCACAGGGATCTGAAGTCCAGGAATGGTAAAGTAGCAAAACACCGAAATGCTCTGCATTTACTATTACCTGTTAATGTAGTCTTTAAATCTGTACCTGACTTTGTGAACATGCAGAACTAATGCATGCCTTGGCTGTCATCAAGCTGCACTAGGAGTTGTTGAGGCATAGAAGAGCCTGTTCCTTCCTTCCCATCTTGTGCCTGAGTCTGAGCTTTGTAACCCGTCCCTGGCATCATTTAGAGCACTGGGGAGGGCTCTTTCAAGTTGTGTCTTGCTGACCGTGATTGTACCCATCTTGCCAGCTGTCAGACATTGCCTGGACACTTGTCACTTCCTTTTTCTATTTGGAAAGGTTGTGTACCAGGAAAGGCTGGCAGACACCAGACACAATAGTCCGGATAAGGCCTATTATTTCCTATCTGAAAATCTTGCCTTTACACTGACCTGTTGTGAGGTTTGACAGATATTCATGCTTTTGAGTAATATGCAGTCAGTGTGGAGCTGCAGTGGTTAATCTGTACTTGGCAACTGATGACCATTTATGAAATTTGCTGAACATTGCCTTTTAACTGAAACTTTCACTACTAGTAGTGAGATAGCAGGGGCACAGATTTTAATAATGCACATGGGGAGATAATAGTCAAGAAAAGTCTAGATCTCACCTCCCTTGTAAGTTTTTTCCTTGTATTAATGAATCTTTCAGAGAGCTTCTTGTTACGTCTAACTACACTGGGGAGAATGGAGTTTATCTGTATTTTAGCTAGAGTTGTGTTGCTATCTTTGAACTCAGTAAGGCCTGAAGGGTTTTGCGTTTGTTCAGAGGCTTGCAGGTATTCAGCAGATGTTCTCTAAAGCTTCTCAAAGAAACCAGGACAATCGTGCATGTGTGCATGTTCAGGTGCTGGCTCCCTATAGGATCATTTTTCTTGATAAGATGCAAAGTCTTTCACTGTGACAATGTATGTGTTTATTTGTAATAGAACTTTTGTAACCTATTGTTTTTTCATTTTCAGTTGTCATAGCTGCTGATGGCATGTTAAAGGTATGAACACTTCAATTATTTGTAGAGAGATGCTGCTGCTTGACTCGATGTTTTGATGCCTAATGAATGAGTTTGATACTCTAATATGTGGTTATTTTTTACTTATTTGTGCTAGATCTGTGATTTTGGTGCCTCAAGGTTCCACTCCCATACAACACACATGTCATTAGTGGGCACTTTTCCATGGATGGCGCCAGAAGTTATCCAAAGTCTCCCAGTGTCTGAAACATGTGACACATACTCGTACGGAGTGGTGAGTGCCTCTCATTTCCCTATGCGTAGTAACAGATCTCTAGTGAGAGAGGATTTATATGATGCAAGAAAAACAATTCTAAATAAGGATAACAAAAATACCACGCTTTCTTTCAAGACTGACCCATAATTTATAATTACATGCTTGAAAATGATAGGAAGAGCAGTGTCTTGAACGTTTAGTAAGATCCATATCTGATTAGATTAGTAGCATACCAGTGTGGGAAGCACATGCTTTACCACAAGTATTCAGCATATGTCCGAAGGCGTGCAGGAGCTACTGAACAATCTGCATCATGAATCTCTGCTTGTGTTTTTTAGTGGAACAGAAGAGAAAAAGGTTGTGTATAACAGGATGAACTGATTAGGATTCCACTTTCCATAAAATGGAGTGTCACTGATTTTATATTAAAAAAGTAAGCCACTTCTCCATGCTTAATTGTTTAAAAGACCCTGCTATCATTAGCTGTGAGAATAGAAACAGTACCTCTTGTGGAGGGAGAGACCCCATCTAAAAACACAGAAAAGGCCAATGTGGCTTTGCTACTTTTCTGAAGGGGGAACAGTCAGTTACAGTTCATCAGAGTGTCAAGTTTGCAGGTGTAGTAATGTGAATTATTTCACTCTGTCCACAGTTAAACTCTGATTTTGCTCTGCAGTACAAAATAGGCTAGAAATAGCCTTACTGATCAGACCAATTGTGTGCCTAGTTCCATAACCTTTCTCTGACAGAGAACAGTGATGAATACTGGGGGCGGGGGACGAAAGGAAGTGGGGTTGTAGTTTCCATGCATGTCTATGTATTAACCATTTTGGGGTTTAGATTCAACAGTGGGTGGCAGAATGAGGAATTCTTTCAGCACCTGTCAAGTATTGCCTCTTTCTCTTTGAGGGGTGGGAGGAGATAGATGTGAGGGAGGCACTATAGTTTTAAGCTAGCACCTATGACTATACATAGCTAAGCTGGTGTCCCAATGGAAGATGACTTAAACTTTTTCCCAAACAGTTGTTTATAGTGAAAAAAATATATGAGAGATGATGTGGCGTCGCTTACAAATGAAAGGCTGAAGGTTTGCAAGGAGGGGGAAAAAGCCTATATTGGCGCATCCAAAATCCTTGCTTGCTTAACTGAACTAGGTCACAAACAGTAAGAGAACATAAGCTAACAGATGTAAATGTTAATGTAAACTGTTACTGGAAGCAATCACATATTATTCACTGGAAGGAAACATTCCAGTTTCAAAACAAAGCAAAAATGTTAGAGAAGAAATTCCAAACATGGTCTTATAGCTTGAACTGCTCACATAGTCATCTTGGTGTGAATTGGCTTTAAGTAACATTCTAGAAGTGGGAGAAGGTAAGAAATTGTTTAATACCTTATCATGTCAAGTATTACCAGAGCCTTGGGAACAGTATGTCATACGTAGTTTATTCTTGCTCGTCCAAAAAGCATAGCTCCTTTGACAGTCTGTGCTTGGAGGTAAAACTCAACTAAACTCCGTATGAAAACAGTTCAGTGTTACTAGAATATTTTAATGTGGTTAAGGGTGTATAGTGCTACTTCAGTATGTCTAATAATATTTGACCCACATTTTTAATATGTTGTTTTTGAACTAATGTGTCCCTACTGTGGGTAGAAGCTTATGAATTTATAAGTGCTTAGGAATGAGTTCATCTTTTTATAACTCCAGTCTTGGAACACCATCGTTTGCAGAGGAGATACAGGGGTAGCAATGCAGAATGGCAGTGACCCAAGTTCTCTGTTGATGAAATTACTGACATAATGGGGTTATACCAGCAAGAAATTGTCCGAATATAACATTGAACATTGGAATCTCCCTATAATAAGTGTTAGACTATCAGAGAATTAGCTAGGAGACTGAAAACAAAAATCTTAGAAAGGGTATTTTTGTCTCTTCAAATGATTATCATCTATAAAAACAAAATTTAAAGAATCTCTCTTCAAAGTGTAACACTTGCCAGCAGCTTTTGTGCTACAGACACAAATCTGCTTTTCTTCAGTTAAAATCCTGTTAACAAAGAACAGAATCCTTTCAAATGTAAACTAGTAAGATGCTAGGAATAGATACTCTGTTTGCAAGATTTGTCTCCTTCCCCATCGTTTTCTTTAATTTCCTTTCTATTTTTTTTTATTTCCTGACTGGCTTTTCTTTCTACAAAACAGTCTGTGATTTTTAAATATTCTGCTTAAGGTGTGCAAGAGCTTTTTTCCATGAACTGTCAAAGTCTTTCTGCAACTTCATAGGTCTGAGTTGTTCCTCAGCTGAAATGTATTTTCCTCTTTGTGAACAGTAACATATATGTTTATAGCTAACGTTCAGATTGGTTTGTTCTGCTCTTCATGGATTGTTAAACAGGTCCATATATTCTCTTTGAGATATATAGCAAACAATTTTTAATACTGCCATGAAATGCTAAGCTAATGTTCCAGGAGATTTATTACAACACAAAGACAGATCTTGCACTTTCCTTCAGCCATGCTGTGACTCTCTTTTATAATCCATTTCCAAATCCATACCCTCAACAACAGATATCAATTGTTACAAATGATCGACCCAGAAATTGACTCTCATGTATTTCATGAGAAAACCCTCTCATGTATGTGTTGCTCAGAAATGATGCCTTGCTTCTCTTCCAGATATGAAAGTGTACGTGGAATGACAATGTTCACTCTAAAAGCTGTTTTGAAGTCATGAAGATACATGCTCAGAATATGTTATCCTGGCAAAATTGTTTGTAGTGCACTGTAGTGTGTGTTTGTGTATCAGTATAAATGTGTTTAATCATAGAAAGCTTATGCGATGTAGCTTAATTATTTTAACACAAGAATAAAAAACTAAAACCATTAATTGGCTATTGGTGGCATAGAGACTGCCGTTAAATGTAGCAGCTGTTTTACTCCTAGCAATAGTTCATACATTGCTTTAGCTATGAGAACATATGTTATTTATAGAGGGAATGTTGGCCAGCTCCAGGGGTTATCCCTTACTCTTTTTGAAAAGAATTATGAGATCTTTAACTTCCACTTGGATCAATGCAGAGAAGACTGACCTAATTTTCATGCCTAAGGGCAGTACTTCTAAGAGTGCAACACTTTCTGCTCGTGCTGTACTCCCACTCATTGTGGCTCCTGACTTTCATCTGTGGACACTTTCCTACCAAGAGAAAACATTTCTTTTTTTCAGTGAAGATGTTCAGAGTGTTTTCTTTTTCTCAAATTACTAATTTGGGTGTTCCCTATCCTATGTGGCACTTAGAATCTTTGTTGACTTTGCACTGGGGTGGAAATGTGGGGGTTTTGTTGTTTTGGTTTTTTTTCCTTTTGGTGGTTGTCACATAGTTGAGAGGATAAGAATCGAAATGCACAGCTGAGCTGACAGAAGTAAGTGTGTGAGCTTTTTCTGAAGACCATATAATTCTTATTCTCAGCTTCATGTGTAACATGAACATTTGTACATTTGTCTCTTCTTTCTGTTTCTCTGTGGGCAAAGAAGAGCCCAACATCTTCAGAGGCCACAGCTTACAAACCACTACATTAAATGCTCTGGCTTTTTTTTCCCATCATTGTGTCTAGCTTGGCTGTTTCTCTGTGAGCACCTGCTGTCTGTCATCAGAGAGATGTGATGTGATCAGGAAAGCAGGTGATCCTCACCATCAGAGATGGGAGAGGAAGTGAACCATGTCAGTATCAGTTAAATTACACCAGAAACGGAAGATTTGATTTCCGTGTGAGGTGAGCTGGGGAGCCAGTTCTGAAAATGAACAGAGTGTATCTTGCAATAAAGAGGCCAGGGTAAGTCAGGTTGAAGTGCTTTTTCTGCTGCTGAATGAGCCTGGGGACAGGAAGAGACAAATAGGAATGCTGAAGATGCCCATTTGCTGCTTTTTAAAAGACTGACAATTGCAATCATTCACCTTAGCTTATGATTCAGGGTAGCTAATTTGTGAGATGGGATTGAAGCTCCTACAAAACTGAAGATAGAGACATGTCACCATTGGAAGGAAAGGCTTTATCTATACCATTGGCCTGAATATGAAATTTGTATTGGCGTTAGAACATTTTCTAAACCTGTGTAAATAAATACAAGGGTTTCTGACGTCCCCCTTTTGTATCTTTTCCCTTCTTCTACTATGAGTAAAAAATAAGGCATTAAGAAGAGTTCTTCATATTGTGTCATATTACTGTTTTTCTCTTGAACTATCAAGTGTTTTAAGCTAGCACTGTTGGTTTAGGAAGACAGTGATCTGTACAAGCAGTGAAAATAAACATTAAAGGTGTCATGATAAAGGAATTCAGTTCAAAATGTTCCGCACAAATTTATGTGCGTGAATGAAATGAGACAATCCTTACAATTTATAGTCTTCTGAAAGAAAGGTACCAAGTGCTAAAGGCTCTGGAGACATTTAGCATGTATTCCATTATGTTCTGTGCTTGGAAGATGTATTTAGATACTGCTCTGGCTGATGTGCAAACTTGAGTTTCTTCTCTGTGGTTTCCTGGTACAGCCGTACAGATGAGGTTGTTCTGCAAGGCTGCTCAGCTGTATGTTTGATTTTGTCCAGAGGCTTTTGTTTTAAAATGGCTGTTTTGTACACTGCTTTTTTTGTCTGAAGTATATGGGACTGCAAAATTATTTTCTTCTCTCGCAGTTAAATTCCCTTTTCTACCAGTGGAGAGGTGACAATTGGAATTACAAATTGAGGTGCCTTTTTTTTTTCCCTCCTTCTAAAAGGAATGCATTGAGGCAAACAGGAGACTTGGATAGCTCTATGATAGCTTTCTCTACATGTTTCTTATTCTCAGCAAAACTGTCCTTTTACTCATTTTTCCAAGATACCATTACCTTTACTAACAGTCTTCTGACTCAAGCAGAATTATTCAAATATGTCTATTGATGGAGTACTCTGTTCAGTTGATTAAATGCTCATCTCTGCTTCAGTGCATTTTTTCTGCTTGAGCAGCATCTGCCAGTATTCTCGCATTTTCTTTCTAATTACCTTTGTAGCAGGCCAGGATCCATTCAAAACAATGTAGCTGGAATAAGCCTGGCTACTAACCCAAATAACAAGGATATACAGACTTGCATAAGGATCTTAATGCATTTGGTCAGATCCTACATAAATTATGTCTTTTTTGTTGATACGCTTGGTATATGAGCAGAAGAAAAAGTTTGTATGTAGATATTTTAACAAGATATGTATATGAAGGTTTTGATCTAAAAAAAGACATGTACGAGTGAAAGTACAAAGTGTCTGTTAATCTGGTTGAACTCCAATATATAGTCCAAATGGCAGAAAAGCAAGTTGGATTCATTGACGTGAAGCCTTTCAGGTGATGTCAAACTCTTTTTCTACAGAGTAGCTTAGGTTCTGGGGTACTGTGTTACCAAAATGATAAAAGCGTGCAAAATTAGGAGATCTTTCTATATCTAAGGACAGGGTGTCTCTAAGATATCAAGGAGAACAGAGTAATTTTCTATATGCTGTATATTGTTTAGTTTAACATAATCACATACCTGGAGATAAACAATTACAGTTTTGCTTGAAAAAATATATTTAATATTTTCATAGGCATATCATAGGAGCAAAATACCTTTTGGATCATATTCTGACTACTGAGAAGCACTAGTTGCAATCATACAGAAATATTTTTAAATGCAAAATGACTACAAAGCAAAGATGTGTCTAGTTGGGGCTGAGAAGGAGAGGAGGAGTTCATTGTCTTCCCAAGTCTCTACTGCCAAATGTGAACTTCATAGTGTACAAAGAAAGTAAAAAGCCTTTTCCATGGCACTCTCAAAATTGCAGGCATTAGGCACCACACAACCCAGTTTTTCATCTGGGCTTTTCTGTAGAGGAAAAAGCAGAAACATTCAAATTAATTTAGTGAGAGGATCTTGCACACAAACACTGGTCCAAGTTCCTGCAAATGGAAACTGGTTGCCTGATAATTGGATATAGAATAGGGCTGTATCAAGGTTTAATAATGTATTTAAAATACAAAGTACAGAAATAAAAATTCTTTTCTTTTTTTCTGTTCCAGGTTCTCTGGGAGATGCTAACAAGGGAGGTCCCCTTTAAAGGCTTGGAAGGATTACAAGTAGCTTGGCTTGTAGTGGAAAAAAACGAGGTAAGACTACGTTTCTACATTCAGGTACATAGATCAGAAAACAGTATTGGGGTTTTGCAAAAGACTTTTTCATCTTCTTCAAATTGAAAGTAAGTTCACGCGTATGGAAAGATTAGCAGTAGGAGCTAACACAAAGGGTCAAAGTGATGTTATTCCTCATGAATGGACCCTTTACATCTAATTGTTGCAGCTTCACGTCGTGATGCTGTAGATCAAAAATTTTACAAGTACTGTACTAGTTTCTCAGTCTCAATTGTAAAACCTAGGGGTTTGTTCTTAGTGATGAAAGAAGCCATTGCGTCCAAGGTAGGGGAACAGTTTAACTCCATCTCCTGCGTTTAGGACATCTTTTTACTGGCCGGGAGTTGATATATCTGTAAGAGACCTTCAGCTACTTCAACTTAACTCTCCCAGCAGGAGTCACTATAGTACAAGAAACTGCCGCTTAGATGAAAATTTCAAAAATAAAAGAAGAAAAAATAGTTTTAAAAAAAGAGAGAAATTACAGTTTTGCCACCTACGTTCAACACTACATTGAAGATGAGCTCCTCACTGGTATCGGCAAGGCTGTGGCATAGCTGCAAGCCTCCTCATGCAGAGTCTTTCCATTTCAAAAGCACTTCAGTGGTGTAAACACCGTTTGTACAGTGTCCCCAGCCTGGCTTTTCTTCTTCCCACAAATTGAGACTTGCAGTTAGTTGGACATGTGAGCGTATATCTGAACACATAGTCCCTTGATATCAAAGACAGTAACTACATTTAAAAAACATTTAAAGTTGTGACTGTACCACACACAGACAAGCATGGAAATCCTCCACAAAGATGAAACCTCCTCTATCTAGACACAGCGGAAGCTTGGGAAACATTACAATGGCGAGGCAGTGGCTGTACAATACAGATTCCTATTATTCTACATAAACTGTTTCTCAAAATGCTTCAGAGTTAAACAGAGGAGTTAGGTTTCCTCCTCTTAGTTTAATATTTTTTGTTAGTGTTTTTTTTTCCCCTCTCTTTTTTCTTCTATTTGAGGACTGGATTAATGCCAGTGAATGATACTGTGATACACCAGTTAGTTGGAAATGCTACACTAACAGTGTGAAGATTATGAATGTGGTCTTCTACGGTGTTTATCAGAGCAGGAGGCACAAAGAGACTTCTAGTTTAGGAAAAGCCTTATACATCGTTTTGAATGAGGAACCAAAAAGCCTTCCATCAGCAGAATTTCTCTCCTGTGCCTACCACGTGTAGTCTTATGTAAGGGGTACAGAGTGGCATTGGGAATGTTGTAAAGATACGTAGTCATACGCTGAAAGCTGTCAGAGGGTACAACACACATTTCTCTACAGTTTTCCAGATCAAGGAACTGTGTAAAATACAGTATGAATAAAATGTGGAACATGACGACTATTTTACTCATGGCTGAAGAAACCTAAGGGGTGACATATTCAGAGCCAGCTGTTTGTCTGCCAGGTACCACTAGCCTGTTGCTACCATCTTCTTTGGAAGGGTGCCAGGGAGCTTAGAGGGCATTAACACTTGCTTACAGTTTTTATTTTTTCTGGCCATGACTTAGGGAACAGGCCCAGCATCAGCCTTGTAAAAGTCAGCTTGTGCTACTTTTACTCGTAGTTTCTGTGTCCCAAAGCAAGTGTGAGGGTCAGGTTCAGTTCTCAGTTCAATCTGTTGACATCAGTGGTGTTGCATGGTTCCAATTCACAACAGAATTGAATCACTGTTGAACCAGTCCTTCATTTTTTGCACTGCAAGTCTCATGTTAAAATCAGTGTGGGACTCAGGCCAAAGCGTAATTGTGTAGGGTGAAAAATCCCCCTCTTTGCAAAGCCTGAGCCCAGCAAATGAAGTGAATTTTAATGATTCTGTATGGGTCTTTTTTGACTCTCTGCACAATTTCACTTTTCACAGTGTTATTTTTATTCTGGTAGAGTTTCTATACAATTATATAATTTTTTTTAATCCAAAAAAGAAAAACATGAGGGTTCAGATTATGTTAGGCATGCTCTCATAATAAATTACCATTAAGAAACATCATCTTTATTATAATATGACACTTTTGGAATCTGCTATCTCTATATTACATGACACATAACATTTTGGACAAGTAAGACACACAAAAATGGTGATTGCAACTGATTTGCCACCTCCTTGGAACAGTGAGGGTTACAGACAAATACTGTAGCAAGACTAGCCAGTGTATTTTTAGGCCAATGACTCAACAAGAGATCAAGCACCAGTACAATTCGTTTATGCATTGTACAAATTTCTGTGTGTTTCTTGGACAGAAAGCTTTGCACCTTAAGGTATCACATTATTTTAATAATCATATTCCTGCAGTGCCCTGGCACTGTATCTCCTGTTTCCAGTTTTCATGGTATTCAAATGCTTGTGCAGCAGAATTTGTTAACTCTTAACTTTGGCTGCTCTGGCTTGTAAGGCTTTGTAGGTCATGTTGCAGTAATATAATGGTACAATTTGATATAACTTGTTCTCCTTGGCTTCTGAAATGCCAAGAGTAGGACAGATCAAAGGGTCTTCCTGGGCAGGTTGGTCTGAACAGGACTGTAACATCTGGTTCTCAGCCGTTACAGGACAGGGAACCCTTTTTCCAGCTTGACCCCTCTTATATTTGGACCCGTTTTCACTGTGGAACTGTTTTTTATCTACATATTTTTTTAATTTAATATGAAAAATCTGAAGTAAGTTAACTGCCTTAGCAAGAGCAGAGGCATCTCCTGATATGTGTAAAGCTGTTGGGATGCATGTTGAATCTTAACTGGAGAGGCTTCGGTATCCGGGTGTGCGTATATGAGAATGGGTTTGCTTTTGGGCTTTCCAGTGTGGAGGCAGAGTCTTTAAACTTAAAGTCCTCTAAGACTGGCTAAGGGAATCTTTTAATGGTTTAAAACTCTTAAAACTCACAGCAAAGGAAACCAAACAAGCTTCAAACTAATTCTCTGTAGTTAGTGGTCCTGGCTATAACCAGCAACTCCTTGCCTTCAGTCATTAGGAAATACTTAAATGAGTTCACTGTGCTCTGTGAGTGCTCTCTGAGATCTGCATGTCCTCATTAATCCTTTTGACCACAGGCTCATGAAGTGTCTCTTGTGTCATGTAGAGCTTCACTTAACTCTTTTTAACTCACTTAATGTAATCTATATTTCAGTCATTTGTTGTATCAAAAGTGATTATAGTATTGTAAATCTGGATCATCTGTATGGGAGAAAGGAATTAAGGCAGGTTGTATGTTATACCTATCTTGACAAGCATCTTAGAATACCATTCAGTAATCTCCACAAAGTATTATGTTTTAGTATTAAAAGTTGTTTGCCTCATTTTCATTTCCTTGTCTCCAGGTTTTCTTAAGCAACTCCATTTGTGCATTTGTTCCATTCTTTCTTTATAGGTCTGTTAATTAATTTGTACATCTTGCTAGTGTTAGTAATTTTGATTTTTCTTTTTAATATGTTAATCCTCAGCTCTTACATTGTGTTTAAAAGAAATAAGAGTGTGTTTTACTTCTTTTAATTGCATTGCTTTTATAGGAAATCCATTAGTAGCAGCTTAAAGGGAAATGCTTCCAATAACTGGTACATTCTCTCTCCTTTAGAGATTAACCATTCCAAGCAGTTGTCCCAGAAGTTTTGCAGAACTGATGCACCAATGTTGGGATGCTGATTCAAAGGTAATTTTATTTGTGTTTGATTTCTACACCACCACCACCTGCCTTGTTTTGCTAAGTGTGTTAGTGTTTCTTTGGGGGACAAGTCCTAGCTAACACCATTGCTGCATGCTAGTAGACACATTTATTCACAAAGATAGCTAAGGCTGTATTATTTTTTAATGTGTTTACGTATTTATACCTAAATGT
>NW_010554323.1:0-6408 GCF_000687285.1 Phaethon lepturus | reverse complement strand
CTTTCCCTTTTAATCAAGAGTTTTTACGCTACTATCTTACCTGACTACTAAATACAATGCCTGTAAATAGGGTGAGATGGCACAAGTCTAGTAATTTTGGAGTAAGTAAAAAATTGTTCTTTTCTATTTTCTTTCAGTAGTTAATAGTTAATCTTTCTTGGATGTATGCGAGCATCACGTATGAAATACCTATTTCGAAGTCCAACTTCGATGCCTTTCTTATGTTGAAAACATGTAAAGAATAAGTTAATCCATAAAATGTGGGTAGGAACAGCAGTAACACATTCTAAATTAATGTTAAACCTTTCCTAGTCTTCTCCCTTAGGACTGTGAATTATGAGCTTTATAATTATTATATTGTAATAATATAATAATAGAAGTGCTATAATATACTATTGAAATATATAAGTAGAGACAAACCATTGTCACTACTAATCTGCCCCTACGAGAATAAACTAAAAGGGAAATTGAAGAGTGTTTACTCAGTAAAAGGTTTTGTAGATTACGGGACTTACCTTCTTTAAATTGACTCTACTACTATCCTGTTGTACATAAAACTGGCTGGAAAGAGCCTATGAGCATACTAGCTTTATTAACAAGGATTAGCGTCCATTTCCTTTACCTACAAAGATATTTGAGAGAGGGAAGGATAGGTAAGGAAAGGAAATTATGCTCCTATTCTCAAGTCAAGGCACCAGCAAGAACTGTGTTCCTTTAAACTCAGAAGAAAGTTATCTACTGCTTCGGAGAGACTAAGATTATCCCAAGGTGAATTATAGCGCTTAGGTGCTCTAAAGGTAGAACTTGTTATCACCAGAGAGTAGCCATAGAAGAGCAATATGAGAAAGGAGATTTCCTTTTCTTTCTTTTAAGCAAGGAGTTGCTTTCCTACAGAATGGATCTGGAAGCCTGAGATCCATTATCAGTGTGTGGTTTCCACCCATTTAAATGCCATTCCCCTAATGTCTCCCTCTTTATCCTCTCCACAGAAGGGAGGGGAGAAAAATGCTGTGAGTCTTTGAACCTACAAATAGACTAAGTTCTAGGTCAGTAATTACTGAAGAACACTTTCTAGTGGTAACTACGTATCTTTAATAACTACTCCCAAGCATCAGCATCGCTACCAAATGCCACAGAATAAGAATTATTGGAGCTTCTTTTCTGTAATTGCAGGACGTACTAGATGAGCTTGCTCTCTGTCTTACCCTAGCCACATATATAAGTGTCTAGAAGGCTGTTACTGTTTCTCAAGGGGACGGTTGGATCTGCATGTTGTAAAAGACGGATGCCCAGCCATCAGGCTGAGTTCTGTCTGTGTGAGCAATTCACCTGGGTTTGGGCTTGTTCCTGGGAGCATTGCTCCCAGAGGTGTCTCTGGTGTGTGCAACGGCTGAATCTCACGCTAGACGGGTTTTTCTGACAGTCTGCTCTTCGCTACTTTTTTCATGCAGCTTCTCTTCTGTTAGGCAATTACAAATGCATTGTTCACATGACTGAAATGGAGTAATCTCTGGTCACAGTTTGGGCATGTGACTGACTTATTCAGTCACGTGTTGGGAAAGGATCGCTACTTACAGCTCTCAAAATGCCTTGATAAAAGGAAGGCTGTGTGGCCTGCGTGAGCCAAAAGATGGAGCACACTCCTCTAAAATACTGCTCCGTGTAACGTTCCCTTTTCGCCGGGATTAGCTTTAGAAAACCAGATAGTCGATGCATGAACACGTTACTGGAGGTCAGGCTGGGGTGAGCTTGAGGATGTCAGCTGCTCAAAATCAATTGCTAACATGCATACTTTTAGCCTGCAGAAAGCATGCATGGGCTATCATTACCCCTGAGAAAAGAGGGATGTGCATTTACTGTGGGGCTAAGGAATACACTCGGAGAGCTGCTGCAGAGCAGCTGGAGTGTCAGACACTGCTCACACTGTAACTTCCTCATAGGAATGGACAGAGTTATTAACTTCGCTTTGAATTCTTCAGAATTTCTTCATATATAGAGAAAAAGGTCCATAGTGCGTTGCTGCACATGATATTTGTAATGGTAGTTTAAACTGTGCTAGTTGAAACAAACAGTCCCTAGTGGGTTCAGAGCATTTTATTAAAATGTTAATTACTAATTATTTCAAGTCACTAATTATTGAAGAACAATCTCTGTGGTAACTAAGTATCTTAAATAACTACCTCCACATGTTAAAATCCCTACCAAACAAGCTGCTTTTGCTTGGGTACTAGATAATTGTACAAACAAGGTTGCTCATCACTGATGCCTTTGTTTACTGAGGATGCTTGCTTTTGGAACACAGGTGAGTGGTTCTTTCTCATTTCATCTGTACCTTCTGTTTATCCCCACTTTAACATCAAAGACGTTTATAAATTACTGAATATTTTAAAGGAAATCAGAAACCTGGGAACAGAGGAGCAGCAAGAAAGGAAAGACATATGGATTAAATATCCTGGTTTTATGCAGACTTGTTAGTAAGAAATACTGTGTGGAAGGAAACAGTGAAAACATTAGCCAGAATTATTTCTAGAGGGGCATATATTTTAAAGGTTTTTGTATGAGCCATCACAGATATAAAGGGAAACAGTTTTCAAAGGCAACTCATGCCTTGATATTTTAAGAATCTCTTGTAAGGAATGACTTGAGATGCCTGACTTTCTAGAAAGTGCTAAGCAGTCATCCACTGAAAATAAGACTTTTTTTAAAAAAAAGCTTCTCAGCTTGGGCTCCCAATTTCAAAAATCACTTCTTGCCAGTTTTAACCAAGGTATCAGTCTGCACTTAGTCTGCATTTATTAAATGTGAAATTATCCTTGCCCAGGGGGAAGAAATCAACAAAACCCACATGGCACTGTAGACTTGTGTCTTCCTGTCAGCTTTGCCTCTGGGGAAAGCTGGTACCTGTAAATCTGGCAGCTACAAAGCTGGCAGGGTAGCTGGTGGCTGTTCACAGGGAGTGCACAGCCAGAGAGGTACAAGCTTTGTCAGTCCTGTGTGACTACATTTGTTCCAGCTCTGGTAGTGCAACTCAACAGCTCCTTTGCCTGTAGTGTAGGACCCAAAAATGCATGTTGCTGCTCCTCCCAAATCAGTGGGTGCTTTTACCCACTCTTTGTAAAAGCCCTGTTCTCTGTCATTATCTCAGCTCCAGCTATTCCAGGCAGGCCTGATAGTAGTGTTGACTCTGCTCACTTAGTGTCAGCCCTGCTCTATACTTCCCACTATACCCCTGAGAAAGAAGGAGCAAGGAAAACTCATGGAAGCGTTTTGTAAAAGAATCCTAAATAAGCCATAAAATATTGTAAATAATGCAGTGTGGGGATGTTTGCCCTTCATCTCTGCCTAAAGACAGAATTAGTTGGGTAAAGGCACATTACTCGCCTGCCAGTCCATTGGACAGTACGTAGCAGCAGTACCTTGGTGTATTGGTGGGAGCCATGATCAGTCTGGCAGCTTCCTCACTGTTTGGGAGGCTCTTGAATGCCCTCAACGGTTCCCACCCGCTGTAGCAACAAGAAGGGTGTGAGGGCTGTTGGAAGGTTCTCCTTCCCCAAAACTGCCCCAGGGTTGTCTGTCCCGGTTGGTGCCAGTGATGACTCTGTACCCCCCGGCGTGGCATGCACCCTGACCGGGGAGGTTTGTGCTCTTCCAGGGGTAGAGGGTCTGCGCAGCCGTGGGAGGTCCAGCAGCATCACGCATGTAGAGGGATGACTGCTGCCTCCCCCTGCCCCCCGCACCCCCATAAATGCAGGGGAACTCTGCTGGGTTTCCACACTGGGACTAGATCGACAAGTGCAAGCGATGGACTGGTAATAGGCAGCTGCGGCCACGCTGCTCGGCGCGCCCCGGTTGTCACTCCGTCGACGCTGGGCTGGGGGCCAAACTGCGTTAGGACATGGTGGCTGGGGCAAGCGCTGTCTGCTGCAAAGAAAGTCTGCATAGCTCATCCAACGGCCCGTGGCCTGAAGTCGTGGAGATGGACCAAAAAATGATAGACAAAGCCTCCAGTTGCAGCCGAATAGTACAGCATTACAGTATAAGAGAGCTTGTCTTTTTTTTTTTTTTGTTATGCATTTGACACTTTTTCATGCTGTTTGACATTTAAAATAAAGAAATTGTCTTTCTTTTATAATGTGGAAATCACTTGGATCTTCCTGGGAGAGACACCTCAGCATTGTTCCTAATTGTTTTTGTGCTCCCAAATTAAAATGCACGTTTTAATTGCGGCATCTGTAATTTTAGCAGAAATGGTATAATTACAGGCGCGATAGAGAGAGAATGTGCATCATCCCCTTATTATGTATCTACATTTTGTTTCAACCTTTTGTCTCAACCTTGTCTGGGGTCTGTCAAACAGACTAACAGAGTCGGTGTTCTTTCAAGAAACACATTTAACTCTGATTTTTTTCAGTTTTCAGTCATTATCCTACTTCATAGCTTCCTTTTGGGACTAAGGGGAAGGTAGAAAATACAGAATAGTTTTAACTGCTCTCCATGACTAGTGAGCACAGTGGGTGCTGGATGGAGAGCCCAGGAACAGAAAGTTCAGTAAATGAGCCCAGGACAGAAGAGCACAGGCAATGCTGACACGAGCTTGGCTGCCAGGCAAGACATCCTCATGCAGCCTCAACCTTCACTTCTTCCCTAGCTGCTCCTGCTACAGCTAAGTGGAAGGTTTTTCTGTAAAGCCTGTCCTTCTCTGCAAGAAAGGAACTGCAGCCAGAAACCTGTTTTTGAAGGGCAGCTAAATAGCTTGTTCACGCACTGAAGAGTTTGGGCTACAACCTGTAAAAGGCCGTCTGTCTAGTTACCAGTTGCTAATGGGTCCAGCCTTCTCTTTTTGGCAATATTTTCCATCTTAGCTTGAGGAGAACTTTATTCTTTAGAGAATCTTGATGGTTATTGATGCTATTAATGTTGTTTAATGCTCTTGCTGAGTACCAGAAGGTTTTACTGGTAGATATGGGAGGCTAAGCTAAGGCTTCAGTCCTACTAGCTGATGTGACTCTTCCCAAACTGACCTTTTCTTCAATAGGAAGAAAAAAAAAAAATTTTACAAATTTACAGTCCTCTTGTAGGATGCTGTGTCCAGAAAGCAGCATCCCAATTTCTGTTGCTTGCAGTCTTTCAGTTGAAAAATTCCTGCAAACAATTTTACACAGTAGTAGTTGTATATGAATGCAAACGCCATGTTTTGTTTTTTGTCTTCAGAAGAGGCCATCTTTCAAGCAGATCATTTCAATCCTGGAATCTATGTCAAATGACAGCAACCTTCCAGACCAGTGTAACTCATTCCTGCATAACAAGGCAGAGTGGAGGTAAGTTTCCTTCCTCCCAAGATGAAATTATGTGGTTTTCCTTTGAAATGGTGTGAGTCCATATTCTTCAGAAGGACATCGGACTCCGATGATGTATTGGTAGAAAATATCTGTGCTAGAGGTATTTTTAGAACGTAACTTACCTTGTTGTTTTTCGGGAATGCCCAGAATGTTGTGGAACTTGTATTAGGGGCCAATACACTTAGCTGTACCCTGTATTTATTATTACACTGGTTTAAGTATCATGATATTTATGGTTTTCTGATTCACGTCTTAAAACCAATTGCACGTTTTCAGTCAACAGTGAGGGCAAAACAACGCAGGTATACGTATGTTTGAGGCAATTTTCATAGAAAGTGCTGCAGGTGTATATTTATAGTTAAGAAAAAGGATAAAGGGCATAAAAGAAAAGACTTTCAAATCATGCCTCCGTTTGTCTTCACTTGCGTGTGTGTTGTAATTTTTTGTGCATTCTCTCCTTTGTGTTGACTTCGTGTCCACACATTCAGCATGTGCCCAGGCCAGCCCTATTTTTGCATAGTGCCCCAGCATTGCGTGAGCGTGATTTTACCTGTTGCTGCCTGTAATTTTTATTCGTAAGTAACTATAAATGGAGATGAGATTTGAGGAAAATTTTATTACATGGCCCAGTTTTACAGTAAAAGTCTCAGCCTATTTTCTGTATGTGCCCAAACTTTTAAAAAACAAACAAACAAACCCACAAACCTGTCCCAAAGCTTATTTGTCAGTTAGAAAGCTTGCTGCTTCGCACTACATCCTTCTGTTTGGAAAAGAAAATTGAAACCAGATCTGCACAGGCAGGTTTTTACCAGGCGGTCGTGCCTCAGGCTGTGCACAGAGGCGTTGGCCCCGCTCCAGCTAAGCTGGGAGCGGGAGGGTTTGAAGCCGGCCTTGGCCGCCGCCAGCGCGGGGACCGCGGCAACCTGGGGCAGGGGCGGGCATCCCAAACCGCCTCCGAGGGAAACCAGGACCTGTAGTTTTCACCGGGCGAGTGGAAAAAGTGAGCTGGCGGTGGGACGTGCCCGCGGTCACATGGCGGGAGTATAAATAGAAGTAGCCCGTTGGGGGC
>NW_010554322.1:0-15968 GCF_000687285.1 Phaethon lepturus | reverse complement strand
AGGTTTATTCCCGATTTCGGTGACACAATCATCAGTAAAAATGAGAACAGTTAAATTCTAAAATGATTAGCTAGATTGATTGGACTGTCAGGGCAAACTTACACTAGTAAATAAAAAATTCCTAGAGAAGTTCCTGAGCACTGAGACAAACTAACATGGGGATGGTGCACATCTACACTAGTAAATTCTTCCAAAGACCAAAACTAGGTGGCTGCATACAAATCGCTCGTTGGAAATGGTTCCTGGGATGTTCTAACTTTCAAGCCACACCCATGAAATATTTGCAAGTGTTCTAGCTGGCAACTGTCAAAATCATCTCAAAGGATGTATTACTTGTTTCTAGTATAAATGATTGCATTCCTGTTTCCAGTTCGATTTAGTTTATTAGCATCCCAGAATCTCTGCTTTCAGTACATACAAAACAACTTAATGGTTTATTTAAGAAAATGGAAATTAGTATGAGTAAAAACTTGCTCACTGTTAGAGATAGAATCCAATTATTTTTCCCGAAGCAATTACTTTTACTTAGAAACTGAGACGATCTGTTTTCCAATATTGCCTCCATTCATCATGGACTGGAAAGCGGCTTCAAGAGAAATAATGAAGTAAGTTAGTGCCAAGCAAAATGTGCCAAGTAACTTTAAAAAAAAAAAAATGGTAGAAGCAAATGTATTAAGCAGCTCCCCAAAAAGGAGAGGTCTTGGATGTTTTGGACCTAAACATATTTATTCCTAATGATGTGCTAAATTAAGAAAATTAAGAAGGTTAAAAAAAATCTAGTCTGTAATGAACTGCTATGGGCAGTTTTGTGTAATAATTAAAAAACGTGGTTTGTAAGCAACTGTTTGGCTCTATCCAAGTTAACAATTACATTTGCTGCTTTTGTGAGATGCCGTACAAATACCAAAAGCGTGACTGAAGATGTGGGTTTCACAAACCTTTCTGAAAGGAAAAGGTTTATAAATACTCTAGGTAGTACAATAAATGCGAGAAGCTGGTGTAAAAGAATAAATATCTGAGTAAACAAAGTATGAAATATTTGTTTATTTACTGCTATATTTGATCAAATTCCTTCAAAATACATATCTATACCAATAAGTAGCAACAACTAGAATAAATTTAAATCTGTAAGATTTGGCTATTGCATAACTCCACTGGTTTCCAATCTTGCGGGACTAAAGACAACATGGAGTAAATCATACTCTTCCCTGTTACTTGAAAGGGAAGCATTTGTACAGCACATCTTGAATCACCTGTCTCTCCAGCTTTGTCTCACTGGAGTCACAAGACCCCCTTCATTTTTGTATTTTCTTTGTTACAGATTTTTTGAACAGGCTACAGGCTATTTTGTTCCTTTAAAATAAATTATTTTTTACTTTAATTAGCAATCTATAATATGCTTTCCCCTTTCCTGTGAGTACTTTTCAATTTATTTTTTGTTAGCAAATCCAACAACAAGCACTGTTAGATATCGGGGTTTTTTCAAGTATAAGTTCAAGGTTTCCAAAATACCATTTTCTTACACACAAGTTCTAAGAAATGGGCAGCACCTTAAATCTGTAAGATCAAGATGACTATCACCAGCTGCTAAGGTAACAGCTTACCAGTTAATTCCACCCGCCCAGTAAAACAAAACAAAACAAATCAAATCAAAATTTATACTCAATGATTTTTTAACTAATCTTCTTGCAGAACATTTTTAATACCTTGTGAAAAAATATATATTATAACATAAAAATAATGTTTCAGATAAAATACAAAAATCTGAGTTGGCAAATGAAACAAAGGAGGCAATTAACCTCTACTCTCATTGTATTTAATCAGATTATTATTCTTTGAAAATGTTGTAAAAATCTTACCACCAATGTTTGCTAAGCCTTCTACCATCGTCTCTCTGACCTGTCAAGGCAAACAAATGTTTTTAGCTTTCTTCAAACAAGATTAAAATGTCTTAGAAACGTGCCATGAAGCTGCCACAGAAACTACCAAAATCTAAAGAATTTTCTTGCTACAATGGACAGTGTCCGTTTGGGCCAGTTTCTTTCATCAAGACAGGAGTGAATACTTTCTGATAAACACATAGGTGATTTAATTCTTCAATCAGAACTGGAACATCCCTGCCCCTGACAAAATTTCACATCTCAGGATTTTCCCAGGAAAATTTACTGATCATCTGAAGAATCAAAAACTAATTTAGACAGATCTCATAGGGAAGGGATGGATAAAGCATCTACCCATCACAAAATAATAAATGGTGACTATAAAGCTTGAAACAAAATTTCAGACAAGATCCCCAAAAGCATTCAGGACACTAACTAATCAGGTATTTGAAAGTATGTATTTTTGAAGGTCTGATCCCTTAAGTAAAAAGGCACTTGCACCCTGTGCTGAAAGAAAGAATAGAGACATCAGCAGCATGTAATGAGGAAAGTGTCATTTTACAGTTACACCATCCTCAACAGGTGCCTACTAAAACAGTGCTACCTAGTAAGCTTTCAATTATACTTACACGTTCTTAAGAACATCTGTTCAATTCTGAGGCATGGCAAGAGAGACAGGGACAAAGACACTGTACTTCTGGTAGTCAGGCTATGATCTAAGGAGGTAGTATCCAAGTCCATAGATTAAACTTACAAGTTCTTACCTTCAGTTTACCCTCTTGGATCCACTGACAGAGTTGTAATATACCAGCTTCTTGTTTGTCCATATAGTTCAATACTAAAAATCTTTCCCTGTGAAAGAAAAGAATGAGCCTTGATTTAAGAAACGTTGGTCAGCATATTTTGAAATCTTTACAAATCTTTTCAGGAAACAGCATTATTGAAACTGAAGGGTTATGAGTACTAATTACAATGAGACCTAGCTCAGAGCTTTGCCAGCTTGTGGAGACAACTCCCTGCAGTAGGAGCTTGACAGTAACATCGGTCTTAGACAAGTAATTCTGTTCAAGCATCAGAGAGAAGAGTAATAAAAATCAAGTAGTATCGCCAGAATAAGCAAACGTCCATAAAATGTGAGAAAATTCCTCTTCTTTTTTACTTTTGTTTGTGGTAGGGAGAATAATTAATGGACCCGCACCTAGATGGTGGGTATAAATTAACTTTCAGGCTCCCCACAATTTTGCACAACCCGCGGTCAAAGCTGTCTATAACAATCAAGAGAAACTGAAATGATCATCAAAAATTATAATTACTTGTAGCAACATACTCACTAAATTCTCCACTGCCTTCTACTATGCATGGTGTATTTTAGTATTTTTATCAATTTTTTAAAAGTGCAGACAACAGTAAGAGGGACAAGAAAAGAATTTTAATTAGAAGACGTCAATCCATTTACACAGAAATCAAAAGTCTCCCCAACTTTCTGCAATGCAATGGATGAAAAATCTCCTAAAACTTTGCTTCTAATCTCTGCCTTAGCTCCTTCTGAATCCTGACAGGAGGTTCAGCAATTCCCAGAGTCATAACAAAAATCAATGTTTTACCTGTATAGATCTGTCACACCTACAGTCCCATTATCTAATAAAACCCCAAATACTAAAAGTGTAATTTCAATACAATCACTACGTCAGCTGCATCCTTTCTTTAAAAATACTTGATTTTCTCTCTGTCTGAACTACACTTGTAGAGAAGGCACTCTGCAAAACATCTGAGAACAGAACCATGGCAACACCTTCCCTGGTACTGATGAATCTGTCAGAGACTCCAGGACTAAATCAAACATCCACAAACAAAGCATAACAACAGACATTATGTTAACACGTAACAACATCCTTTCCCATTTTTTATGCTGATACAGACAAATGTAAGAGAAAGGATTTACTGACATTGTAATTATAGTTTCGTTGTTTAATATGGCAACATTCTGTTCCGATTACATGTGCCTATTGCCGATCTACAGACTACCTTCCAAATGTCAGAGTCACAACATCACATGTGCAATCTACGTGGAACCTGGTCACAAGTTCTGGAGAAGAAATTATATACCTTGTGATATTCCTTTCTTTCTGTATTTTTTCTATGTCAGGAGGCAGCGGAGGAGGATAAGGCACATCTTTGTTATACTGAGAAATCTGTCCACATAGGATGATATGGCTGTTCTGATTCATCTGTTTGGGACAGCACAAAGTGAAAGAAATTACATTCCTTGGTCTCAGAAATGAAATCTTCCAGAGATGGAGTAGATTATATAGCAAAATTTTCACATGGGTATTCTTATTTAGAGCCGCATTTCCTAGAAGAGAATGGGAGAATTGCACGCAGTCTCATTCAACCTATGACAACATTCAAACAGATAAATGCAGAGCAATAGTGGAAAAATAAATGCTATACAGCCTATGTGTAATTTTAAAAGGCATTAAATACAAGGAATATAAGAAATTCTTATCTTACTGTGGCAAGACCAATATGCGGTTTCTGTCTTAAACATTTCACAGTTCCGAGGAACCCACACCTTTTTTGGTACAATGGCTTGAACATGCCTCGATACGGAGTGGACCCCAGAGAAGA
This sequence comes from Phaethon lepturus, assembly GCF_000687285.1. Classification (NCBI taxonomy): domain Eukaryota; kingdom Metazoa; phylum Chordata; class Aves; order Phaethontiformes; family Phaethontidae; genus Phaethon; species Phaethon lepturus. The sequence goes on along the minus strand of NW_010554322.1, from coordinate 11,460 downwards.
CCGAGACACAGTGTAGGCGCAAGGACCTGTTCCCATAAAGCAGAGATACGGTACAGGCACAATGACCGGTTCCTGCAGGGCAGAGATACGGTGAGAGGAGACACCAAGGCCTGCAGATGTGCCGTTGCCTGTTGCATCTGCCTGTTGCATATGCATCAAGTTTCTTGGAATCAGCCTGTTGTATATGCATGAAGTTTCTTGGCATCAGACGGAGATTGTGGGATTCAGACTGTACAAAAAATGACACCATCAGAAGCGAAAATGGGGACCCCCACCACCAAGGAGCATCAAGAGGACCAACAGGACACTGCTGGATCCACGGGTGGTGATATCTTCTTTGCCATCTTTCTCTGTCTCTATCTCCTTCTCTCTCTTCTCTTTGTTGAAGTGTAAAGGACGTGCTGCAGGGGACTTGTTTGTTGAGTTGAATTGTTTAGTTAGAGTAGTTGCTGTTGAGTCATTTATGTAACCTCATGCCTTGCATTTTGTATTATTAAATTGTTAAATTGGTTGGCTGGTGTCATTTCACCTTAATTCAGCCCAGGTGGATCACAAACTTGGTCGTTGGTCTCATGGGGAAGGAGGTCGTCCTGAATGACTCCTTTCGGGCCGCGACACTTACTGTGCACCCTTTTTGTCAGGAGGAGAGGGGTAATAGGACAAAGTTTGATACAGCTGTTGGATACAGCTGTGATTAGAGGTCCCAAAGATGGCATTGCCACCAATGCCTTCCTGCCATGAGACAGAGCAGTTTCACGTTAATAATGAAGAGGGCTGGTCAAGAGTCTTTATGGAGGCTCAGCAGAGCTGGTCTTTTGTGAAGCCAGAAAACCAAAGCTGACAAAATACATGATTACTACACTGACAGACAAGGTTTTTAGAGTATTACCAAGCCTCCTGGCCAAAGAAGTGAGAGACGAGAAGCAGAAATTGTGTTTCTACTACTGTGCTGCCAGGCTAGTCCAAATGACAGACACTGATTTCATATATCTGATTTCTTCTCAAGACCAGGATCAGCACCTGGATTAGATCAATGAAGCAGAAAGCCTGCTCTGCTGTATTGCAGGCTGGTCACTGGTATAAATTAATTAAAAGCTGGGTACGCAGACATTGGAGAATGATGAGAATAAAAGCTGGTATAATCACCTGACTTATAACTGTATCACTGATGTCTCCACCAACATTGTCAAAGTAAACATCCACACCGCCTGGGCAGAGTTCACGTAGCTGCTCTGCCACATTCCCCTTCTTGTAATTGATAGCAGCATCAAACCCCATTTCTTGGACCAAAATGGAGCACTTTTCATCTGTGCCAGCGATCCCCACTACTCTAGAGCAGCCTTCCAGACGGCCAATCTGCAGGTGCACAGTTAAAAAAAAAGCAAACACAAACAAAAACCCCCAAATAATAAAGAGAAGTTAGATCATTCATCTGCATAAAGGTACCAGTGGGAGGACAGGGGCCTTAGGAGATGTTACAGTTATCCCCCATCCCACTAAACCCAGGCAGCAAAGCTCAGCACATGCTCCTATCTCATGTGATGCAACTGCCCCTTTGTCAGTCCTTCCTCACATCTAGAGAGGGGGCAGGTACAGTTGAAATCTGCCATCCTTCCAAACTCACTGACTGCAGGAGGTTTAGTGGACTCATCAATGACTGGCCACTATTTAAAAAAAAAAAAAAAAAGTTTCAGAAAAGAAATGACTGGCAGTAGTGGAGAGCCAAGTATAGTATAAAATCACCACCTGCCGAGTACCCTAACATAGCTAATAAAAGGCCAAAAAGACTGGACAATACTCGATTTAAATACATTCTTCATAGATTTGCTTATGCATTGTTTTTCTTCATAGTTACTCTTTATCAGTAAATCTTAAGCTTGCTTAATATCTAGTGTGTGTGTGTGTGTATATATATATGTGTGGACATACATATTTGTAGATAAGCACATACACACACAAACCCACCGCAACAGGTTCTGCAAAGCTGAGGAGAATAAAAGGTCTGTAAATCTCAAAACACAAAGGATGTCTTGGAACACAACACAAAGTGTTTGCTACATTTTTTTACTATTTTCTAATGTAGAAAAAAAATGAAAGTCGCCAGTCAACTCAAAGACTGTGTTCAAATGGTGGACTACTATATAAATATATAGTAAATACATGTATTTATACCATCTACTTTATTTATGCTAGTGACAAGTAATCACCTAGTTTTCTCCTATCCCAGTTTCATGAAACTGAATTTTCACACTTACAATCTTTCTCAGTGAGAGTGTGAGCCAAATCTGTGAAACTGGCCCTTCCCATGGAGTTATACATCCTCATGTTTACAATGATTTTATCCATACCTTTACTAACTGGCATGTTTCATAAGATAAACTTGGTTAACAGAGTATGCTTGTATGTCTTAAGCCTACCTACCTGGCCGGCCAAAGAGCCACAGGCACCGGCTGCTCCGCTCACCACCATTGTCTGATTTGCACCCACAGCCACGTGTCCTTTCTCTTTTATACCTAACAGCGCCGTCAGTCCTGTGATGCCCGCTGCACCGAGAAAGTAGGAAAGGCGTCCACTTACAAGTTGTGGAACAAGCTACAAAACAGAAACGCGTGGTGGCGTTCATTTCTTAAGATGAGGTTTTGCTATTTGCTGTTTGATTGTCTGAGCATAGAAGACTAACTCAGGATATTTACCAGGCAAGGTACAAGCTATCTATAAACTATCTCTACCCTAACAGCAGGTTTATACAAAATGAAACAAAGATAATATTTCCATAGTTTTAGAAGAAGTTTTTAAACAAAGTCAGTCACAAAAACTTAAATCATGGAGGCATCAAAAAGTGGTTGGGAGATAAGTTTCCAGCAATGGTGAACTATACCCATGTTAGTATAAAGGATAAAATAGCACTGTTTTATCAAATACTGTGATTGCAGATCAGTGGCAAAGGGTCCTAAAGGAAGGAGTTTATTGGAGAGTATACATTCTTAAATTACAGTAATTTTCTGTGTTACACGAGGATGATCAACACGACATCCCTAATGCACTGTTACCTCCCCACTTTCAAGTTAATATTGAATATCGTTTCTTCTGTGGATGTAATATCTCAAGTAAAAGCTTCCACTAGCATATGTTAGTGAAATAAATTGAATTAAATATATCTAAAGCCTTTTATGTCTTATGACTACACTCTCATGGATCAGAAGTACTATTAGAATTAGAATAATTAACAGAATTAATTAACAGAAGCAGTTTTAGGGAAATTTATTAAAAATCCAACAATTGAAATAATACTGGCATGTCTGGCAACCAACAAAAGCATTTATATTTTTCTTTGTTAAGAAAAGTGAGAAATTGATACAGATTTTGCCACCTGTGAGTTGATCTGCCTTTTGAGAACTGGTTGTTCCAATAACGTTGGCTTGTTTTTAACCAAGAAATAGTATCACTAGCCGCTATTTAAAAAAAAAAAAAGGTTTCAGAAAAGAAAATAGTGACAATCTGGGCTTTGCATTTACATTACCTTTTGTAGCAAGCTTCCATCTAGAATTGCCACTGTCTGCCAGGGCCAACTGAAGGAAGTTACAAAGTCTCCTTTAGCAAGGTTATCGTGCCTGCTCTCCTCCACAACCCCAATGCCCCCACCATCAGCAACTTCAGACAGCTGCCAGGGCAGGAGGTAATCTGAGCCAGTATCCTCATTCATTCGGCAGCGCTGAAAGACAAGGCTTTAATGAGAGGCTCAAGTGGAACACGTGGTTTGTTCAGGAGTTCAAATGAAGCTGGCAATGAGATATGTTTAAAACTTCAAACACAAACACAAAAATCTCTCAATAAGCCCCAAAAATTCATCATCTTTTCTTAGATCCCTCTTTCCTCTCTTGTTTGCTCAGTACAAAAGGAGGACAGACCATTCTGACCTCCTCCAGCAGCGTTACCAAGACCAACACATTCTATAGACGTTGCCTCAGAGTCAGCCGTGCAACTTGGTTTGGGTCTGATGAGAATCCTATAAATGCCATTCCTTAACTGGATGAATGATAGAAATGTAGGATTGAAAAAAACACCCACAAGTCATTTATTCCATGCCTATGCACTGAAGAATAGCCAAATATATGTAGACCATCCCTGATGAAGATCTGTTTAATGAAACATCTTGAAATCTGTAGTCTTTTCTTTATATTTCCCTCTGTAGCCTGAGTTAGTACTTCAGGTTTCTTAAACTCTTCCTTAATGCCCAAGCTAAACCTACTTTCCTGAAATTAAGACTGCTTGTTTTCCACTATCTCCATCTATGCAGGGGGCAAATGATCAAAATTCTCTTTACAGCAAACTTCTACATACTGGCAGACTGGGTCTGTCTGGTTCTCCTCCTACCTTCACTTCCATTTCAACCCACAGCTCTCCCCACCATATGATTTCAGTTTTGTAGAATTAGGTGCAAGTGCTAGTTATAGCTTCATTCACTAATCCTCTCTCTGTTTCCATTGTTTACAAAGTATTGATACATTTTTGTCCTGTCATCACCCACTTAAGGAGAAAATCCGACTTTCATTTGTAAACAAAACTGGTAATAGCTAAATAACATTTAACTTGAATCATTTACGTGTTTTGTCCAGAATTTTTTTGCCTGATCATGCCTGTCTCTTGCTTCACCATGAAAGATGTCTCTTGCTTCTTCCTCTACCCACACTCCCCTCAACTGAAAAGAACTTCCTTTCATGGCAAAAAAAAAGAAGTTAAAAAACATATAAAAAAAGGCAAAGTTCAGAAAAAGCAGATACAAACAAATCTGTAATGGTATACCAGGGCTCACAGTCTCTTCCTGGTCCTATAAAGTCATATTCCTATATATATCACAGGCACATTAATGCCAAATTCTTTCCCAATATAACTCCATCAGAACGAACAGAGTTACTAAGTTATACTAGAGATACATTAGTCCTGTAACTGGTAACTTTGGTGTTAAACATCATGACAGCTACAGAGTTTAAGATATTTTAAAAAACAAATTCTGACTTAGCTCTAAGACCATCACCTACCATGTAAGGGTCCACAGAGAGATAAAGGGTTCTAACACGCACTTGTCCCACTTGGATTGTATCTGCTATTGTACTTTGTTCCAGTCGGAAGTTTTCAGCCACTGGCACTCCATTCTTACCTAGAATTATTTTAAAATCAAATAAATAAATTAATCAATACAGAGCTTCCCTTAATCAATATGGGAAGGCCTTTTCTTAAGGTAGTCCTTTTTAGAGCAAGTTAGGCTGTATACTCAGGTATAAAACTACCAACCAACTTTCACATTTTGTGTCACAGATTACAATTTAAATGGGTGCAGTGCCACCATCCATACTGAAGACGAGCTGATCTGTCAGCTTACGCTTACCTGAGCCAGTACCAGGCACTTGCACTGACAGACAGTTTCTATGCTGTTTGCTACACATAACTTTTATGAACAATTAGAGCAAATTAAAAAAAAAAAGGAGTAGGACTGTTCCCATTCTCAAAAAATGGTTCTATATACCCCATGTGCTGAAAAGCCCCTAACTTTCAAAACAAAGACATGCATTGGGACTTCTCACACATAACAAAACCATCATGCACTATTTTGCCAGTACCAAATGACCATAAATTTTAACCAGGTAAGTTTTAAACTCTCACCTTTCAGTCTCTTTTGACTCTGAGATTGGGGCAATACAGACCATCGCCACTGCACGTGCATATGCTGCAAAGAGCATCCCTTCACAGCTACAGACAGACCTCCTTAAATTAAAACTTCTCAGGAACACCTATAAAACTTATGCCAAGAGCCCCAGAACTGGAGCCTTCATCCTCAGGTTGGTACCACACGCAGCAGATCAATCAGCCTGGCGACTGGAACCACCCGCACTAAAAGCAGAGTGCCAGATACCCATGCATGCTTTATCTCAGAGTGACTGTGCAACTAGAGCAGGCTACTGCTGTAACATTTGATTTACATTAGAAAAAGACTTATTTGCAGGTCACACAATAGTTCTTGCCTCTTGGGAGTATTTTGGCATTGAGCAGCATACAATACTCCTCCAAAAACTGAATGCACACGTGTGGGTTTTCTACAATAGACAATTTATAAACTCACCATTCAAAATACTGTGCTGACATCTGTAACAAGGCAATTGTGTAAGAAAGGAAGTAAACAGATCCTCAAGAGCATAAATTTAAAAAAACAAACATTTGAAACATGGGAGGAAGAAAAGATTCAACATTTACCAAAAGGAAACAAAAATGAACAGTAACAAAATACTTAATTTTAGTCATCTCTTAAAATGCAAAAAGAACAAATGTCAGAACTAAAAAGCAATGCTTGCTAATCTTTCTTCGAGTCCCTACACTTGTTTTATCATATATTATGTATTAACCATTTTTTCTCACCCAAGAGTTTAAAAATCTGTATATACAGACTAAATAAATACACTTCACAATAAACTTTCTTTATTGCTGCATGCAATATTAAGATATACAAATGTCAATATCTTAAATTAGTGTCTGTTTCTGCCTTTACCATTTGGAGCATTAGGCAAACATAACGAACACATTGCTCCTTTATTAGAGAGAAATACATACCAGGGCGTGAACTCAGCACTACTCTCTGTATAATCATCCTTGCTTTTGCAGCAATTTCACACTGGATTTCTACAAAAGAAAAAATTGTTTTAAGGACAGAAACATAAATTTTCTTGAAAAAGAGTACGGGGCAAAGTACTTAGTAATTTGGAAACTGGGGATGAAATATGGGCCTCACCAATTTCATCATCCATGCCCAAGGACCACATAAAACAAACTCAAAAGTCAAATAAACAAACTTGTGAATAAAGACTCCCTGTTTAGCCATGATTTTATACAACGGCACAGTAGCACCTTTCTGGAAGGGCTGGAAATTATGACGTACCATGTTCTTTGTAAGATCATCACCACCCCCTACCAGGTTGTAGGAGGTATGTTTGATTTGCTTGCCTGTGCTGACTGAGAACACTCTGTTCCCACCTAAAAGACACTGAGACAGCTTTGCATGAGTAAGTCAGGTGCAACTCAGTAAAATGCATGCATGCATGCCAGTAATAGCAGTATGCAGATATATGATAAAAAGAGATTGTTGTGTAAGATCTTTCACACAAAATAGCAAGTCTTTCTATTAGCAGTGCATTTTCTCCCAAGAAATGGTCTGTCCCAGAGATGAGAAAGAATTAGATCACCATTTGATCTGTTTTACTGAAAAACTTCTTTGAATTTCAACAGTTTAAAAGAGGGTTGTAAATTTGTGTTCCTGCAACTGTGAGATGCCAAAGTGATTAACAGGCAATGAACCTGATTTAATGGGAGAAAAATCATGATCTCATAGGCTTTCAGAGCTAATACAAAATAAAAATGTTCTTACTATTATTCTCAGCTGAGTGCCATAAATAACCAAACTCCCCAAGAACAAAGGACATTAAGGAATGAAAAATGATAGCTGATTATTTTGTCATAATGTTTATTTTGCTGACAAGACAGCAAATTGGAGTGAAGCTAAACAGATGAGCCCAGAAAGAATACATTGTCACCACTTATCCAACACCTTTATTCTTTGAACATTGCAAAATACAGAACCTTCTGTCATTACAGCACTCTCAGACCATCAAGAACTACAGCCTGGAGTGCTGAAAAACATAATAAAAAAAGGAAAAAATGGGCATATCCCTGGCCTTTCCCTCTCCTCTAAAACCCACAACTGACTCAAACCAAAAGTATCTTGTTCATAAACCAGATAAAGGTTTAACATTTGATTGCATTTGCACTTGAAAAGCTACTTATTAGGCGAAAATTATTCAAGAGTTAGTTTCTTTTCAGTATTTCAACACCTAAGGGTGCTACAAGAAAAACTACAAGAAATGGATCACAAATGTGTCTTTACACCACCACATCAGCAAAAAATAAGTGACATGCCCAGTTCTTTGGACAGAACAATGTAGAACATCAGAAAGGATGGCCTAAGATAAACTTTGGCAGATCTTGGGTTCAGCATCATACTCATCTGTAGACTTCCTCTGTGATCATGGCTGATCACTTTGTACTTCTTTTATAAAATATTTTTTGGAACAAAATTCCAAATTCCTCATGATAACACTTGCCTAACAAAATTATATTCAAGTAGTACAGTTGTTATCCCCAGAGCAACTGTCTTAGCATCTGAGAATTTGTGCTAATTCAATGAGCATTTTATAAACTGTCAGATGCGCCCAGTGTAACTTAAAAGGACAACCGTACTCTAGTAAACAATTTGCGCTCATACAGAACTTGGCTGAAGTTTATAACCACTAATGAAACTGCTGTGTGCAGAAATAATGAGTTAAGAATGCAGTGAATATAAATGAAGAGCAATCTGACAGCTCACATGAAATCCGGGCAAATCATTCCTCTACATACTATTCATATTCAGTTCATGGCATTAAGGGTTTGATCCACTGTTTATAAACCATACAGAGTAGGCAGAATCACTCTACAGCTCATGCCTTACAGAAAGGCCCACTGTCAAAACTGCTGGCTCAATTTTTTGTTACCCTGAAACTAAATACCTGTATTATGCAAACACAAAAACCCAATCTGAACAAGAAAAGAGATGATGAAAAGCATTTTTATTGTGCCTAACACATACTTGAAATATCTGCTTTCTATGATAGTATGAAAAAAAAAATACAGTTCTTTAAAGAAAAAAGCCAAAGATATTAACCTATTAAAAGAAAGAAAAAAGACAACAGAGCGGCATAGAAAGATGAGAGTGGAAAAAGTATACAATGTAAGTTTAGATGACTTCTTTGAATGCCTGACATTCTGAAGGAACCAAAATGCTGTTGATTTCCCAGGTCATTTTCACAGCTTTTGGTTGAGAAGCCTGTGTACTAATTCAGTTTGAAGATCTTCCAGATACTGTGAGTGGGTGGACAGAAACTCACTCTATGACAGCTGTCACAGTAAAATATAACACTGAGGATGGACATTTACTTCTAAATATGACTGCACTTACTCTACAGTGGAAGCCAGTAACGCCATTATACAAGCAAGTGTTCACACTAATATCAGAACATAATAAAAAACAATCAAACTTTCCTCACATTATAAACAACAGGGAAGTGACTAAAGAAAGTAAGTAGAGGCACCATCCTTTAGCACCATAAACTGAGGAGAGCTTTTGGAGAAAGAGAACAGATTTTTTAAAAGTGAAATAAAGGGGACTTGTATCATATACATAATCCTTTTCAATATATGTGTAATGCCAGTGTGAAGGATACATTTGACTTTTTTTCTAAAGACCAAGAGGAAGCAACACGCATTACTATTTTTTAGCTTTTCCGAACAAAAATAAGCTGAGTTGGTTTTACTCTTTAAATCAAATGGAGTAAAAATTCATTGCAAGTTTAAACATCAACATTCTATGCCAAGATCACCAGATCCAGTCTATAAGTACAACAGCAGCATCAAGCAGCACAACAGCAGTACCTTCAGGGGAGTCTCAAGTACATTTTAGACCAGTTTTATTCTTATCCCTTTCTCCCCTTGCCTTTCTTTTCCCATTTGTGCAAAGGCACATGACAACTCTTTTAAAAATGTTAAATAAATTCATCAGTGCTAAAATGTTTCAGTTTGCCCTGGGCTTGGTTCCTAGAACTTCTTGTTTCTGAGGCTGCTTGGAAGACACTGTTTTCAGTTACATACACTTTTGCCAAAACGATTCACCTGCTTCCAAGCTGTTAGAGCCAATGCCACGTGCAGTCTGGTAAGAAACGGAAGAGCAAGTAGTTTACCCCTCCTGTATGAGGCCTGGGTGGCATGGAGGAAGAAGGCAGTCCATCTAAATGGAGGACAAGATTGGAAGTCTTCTGAAACTGTGGTATCAAAATGGCTGGAACAAGGATTCTCAGAGGAAATGCAAAGAAAGAAATTTCAAGGAAGAGTAAGTCTGAATAAGGCACATGCAGGAAGGAAAGATGGAAAGGACTGACACTAGGAATCAGGGAGAACACAGAAACGTGAGAAGAATAGCAACTTAAAGGCCAGTAAAGCAGGGAAAAGAGAAACAGAATGGGGAGAGAGAACTGGCAAAACTGTGACTGATGAATGAGAGAACGAAGCAAACTGAGATGGGAATGGCTGGTCAAAAAGCAAAAAAATGTTGACTGTCAAGGTGAGGAGAATGGAAATGGAAAAGCAAATGTAATGGCTTAGCCACCAAAGTCTCCACCATGCCCCTAAGGAGCTCTACATTTGAAGAATGTTAATTAATTGCAAACTCAAGTTTTCAAAAAGTAGAAGCCAGAATCAATACTGGCTGTCATGAATAGAGAAAAACACATGCCATAAAAAGATACGTACTTTCATGAACTGAGCTAATAAATCCAGATTTCCTAATGTTTCATATCTTATCACTGAATTCTCTGAAGTTACTCCCATAGTGTTTCCGCCATGTGGATTCTCTGACATACTATAAGGGTTGAGGGCAGGCTGCAGTCTTTCCCTCAAGAAGGAAACAGGTGAAAATGGAAGAATGACAATAGTAGTAGGATCTTGATCCAGCCATCTTTTTTTTTTTTATATTCCAAGAAGCCTAGTATGTTTGAGCTTTTTATCAAATTTGACTGATATACAGAGCAAAAGTTCCAGTAAGTGTATGCACTCATATCTACACATAATAGGATTGTATAAGCTTTACTTTTTCAGATCTAGGTGTCAAAAAAGCTGAAAGCTCTCAGGTACCACCTCTTGGGCATTTTTTTTTTTTTTAATAAATAGTTGTGTTATATTGGGAGTTGCTGAAAATTGTTTAAAAATACCAAAACACAGGGCCTATTTTTTCTTAGCAGAATTTCAAGTCAGGAATGAACACAAGAATGCAGAATGCTCCCATAAAGGCAGGAACATTACCTTACATTTTTTGAGAAGTTTGTGATGGCAGTATTGCAGGCTCCTACCTGAAAGCAATCCCAGAGAGCGTACTTTCCTAGGTATGACCAAAGACCAAGTTAGAAATCACTGCTGTCAAAGCTGGAAGAGCCACTGGAGACTGTCTAGAAGATGGTTCAATATGAGTTTCAGAAGTTGCAGATAGAACAACGTAGGTGAGAGAAACCTAGAGAGAGGTCAGAAGCACCGAAGGATGTTCCGTTTTACAAGCTGCAGGGGGGCCCCGATCTGGGTGCTGAGGAGGACTCCTGCCCTCTGGGATTCCTCCACCGCCCCGGGGCACGGTTTGATCCGGGGGCTCAGTAAAGTTAGATTCACGGTCCTGTTCTAGAGATCGGGCAATCCCAATTCCAACCATCAAACCTCTGCCCCCGCCTGCCCTGCAAGGACGAGGCGCCAATCCCTGAGGAAACGACTCCTTGGAAGGAGGGCAAGGGCCCTGCCCCCTCAGGGAGGGCTCGGGGGACGCTGCCAAGCCGCCTCCGG
>NW_010554321.1:0-3958 GCF_000687285.1 Phaethon lepturus | reverse complement strand
TTTTCGTTAGAGGCTGTTTGGGTGGAAAACGTGGCTCTTTGAAAAAGGAATGCAAATGCGTACTACAGGAGTATATGTGACGTAGAAACAACCGCATCCGCGTTCTCCGTGTAACCGCGTTCCAGCGAGCACCGGATGCTTTGGAACACCTCCATCTTTCGCTCTCAACCAGCTTTGGGAGCCCCAGCGGTTTTAATGAGATTTGGGTGTGCGTTCGGATATTTTTGTGGTGTTTAATGGCGACGCCCGGGAAGGAGCCGTGGAGTCACGCGTAGCTGGTGAAGGATGCTGGCAGTGCCAGGCTGCGGCGTGTGCCGTGGCATCCCACGATGCCGCCGGTGCTGGGATGCTGAGGCCATGAGTACGTTGGGTACCACGCGTAGCGGCTACTTTTGTTACTACTGCTCTGAGAGCTTTGGGACCGCTCAAAAATATCATAGGTCCTAAAAGACAACTTTCTTACGGATTTCACACCTCCTGCCTCGGGATCTCGGCAGTTTGGCTGAGCCTAGAAGGCCCTGGGCACTAAACCTGCCCCTCCAAGAGGCTCATCAGCCGCAAAACTTGGGCTCTGTGGAGTGTAACTGTAGGAACACGTTAAAAAGGGCGTTACTGCTTTTGTAGGGTTTTTTTTATACATATACATTTATGTCTCATGTGTGCAGGGCAGCTACAGCCCTGCTTAGAGGGTCTGAGCTCAGGCACCATCACCCCCGGGGTCCCAAGTTACTGGCTGAAAGTGCCTCTCCCAGGACCAGCAACGCCCGCTGCTGACAGCGGCACCCGTGGGTGCCAAGTGCTGTCGCTGATTTGGCCAAGGCTTTGCTGGGGTAGGAAACATCCTAGAAACAGGTGTTGGGCTCCGGTACAGGGCTGCGCTGTACCTTCCTTCCCACCGGGCTTAGTCTACAAAGAGCCAAGAACAATTTTTTTTTCTTCTCTAAAAGAAATCATTCCTTTTATTCCCCCCCGCCAAAAAAAAGCAAAAGCATTCTGCTCCAGCTCACTGTCACCATTAGGAACCCGCTGCATCAAATTGGCTCCTCTGGCTGCACACAAAAGGAAAATCATAATGGAAGTTTTTCCCCTCGAGAATAAACTGATATCACCCGCTCGTGGCGAGACTGGAAAAACCTGAGACGTGAACTCTTATCTAGGAGCTTTTTAGTGCTAATTGCACAGCGAGCCCTGCGCAGGCAGGTCTTGCCCAAGCGCTCAGGACACGTGGCCCCGGGCGGGCTCGGGACGGAGCTGGTGGGGAGCTTGGGGCTCCGGTGGCATCAAAGTCCCACTTGCCAGTTCGTATCCAGCCTCCTGCGCTGTACGGGGGGGCTGCTCCCCTCCCGATGCGCACGCTCCTAGGGGTGTTTCACCTCGTGCGTTCCAGAGAGGAAACGTCTAAAATTTCATAGGCAAATCTAAAAATTTCCTGCTTGCTCTGAGCCTGCCGGCCACTGACAGATTTTCCAGGGCTTGGTGTGATGACATCAAGCGGCAGAAGGTCAGATTTGTCCTTGGGGCAAGGACCTTCCTGCAGCAGTTACACAAGGGAGCTGGTGCAGATGGGGACACCAGCTCCAGGAAAAACATCCCCTTTTCCGTGACCCCAAGTCCCCCGTCTTCAGATGGGATCTGGAGGACCACGTGGGGACCCCAGCCCACGCTTGAGCTCCTGGGCTGGCCAAGGAAGGCACTTCCGGCTGTTGGCTTGGTCATAGTAAGAGTCTCATGATAAAGGGTTTTTTGGGGGATTGCTCTAACTACTCTTTGCCTTCTCCCCCTTCCCAGCACTGGAGGAGACTTTGGCTGTGAGTCAGCCTCTGGTTTGCTGGAGTCAGTCTGTCCCTGCCAGCAGCCTCGGGGTCCAGCTCTGCCAGTGCGGCCGGTGCTCCCCCGGGGGAACCCCAGAAATGAGGCTGCTGGCAAAGCAAAGGGATCAGCAGGAGCCGTAGCGCGGTTGTTGAGTGACCAAATGCACGAATCCAGCCACGCCAAACTGTCCTGGACAGCCCCTGCCAGCTGTGGTCCCTTCCTTGACGGGGAGGGATAGACGACAGCACAAGGATACTTCACTGGTCATTTTTGGGGTGCTGAGTAGCTGCCCAGCTGATGGACCCCCTTCTCCTTGGCTTTGTGTTTCTGTGCCAGGTTTAGGGCTTTGGTACGCAGCGCACGGCGAGAGCAGCAGACTCTTGTCTAATTTAGGTAAAATGAGTTGAAAATAACATTTCTCAAGTGGGTTGGAGGAAGGCACCTGATTTATACCTCCAACGCCTGCTGTGATGACTGCGCGGGGTATTCTTAGCTCTGCCGAGGAAGGTCCGCTTCTGCCGCTTGTCAGCAGCATCCCTCCTGCCGCCGAGTATTTATGGAAAGTTTCAGGGAGCCTGTTGCCGTTTCCAAGTGGAGCTGCTGTTGTTCTTGCAGCCTGTGACTTTTGGGAGCTGCCAGCCCTGCGAAGCTGCGACTCCCGCCCCAGCAAGCTCCTGGTGCATCCCGGGGCTTTGCTGCCGATCCTTTTGCCTATTCTTAGCTCCTGGGGTTATTTGCAGTGATGGTGACTCAGAAAACTAATTAGTATGTCGAGGTTTCTGAAGGGGGGAAAAAAATAACTCAGTGCATTATGGTTTCCTTACTCCTACTTTAACTTTTAATATTTAATACCCTCCAGCTAGCTTTAAAAGGCTGTTGGACTTTTTGGAAGGGTTCTGACAAACTTCACTCATTAAGAAACTCGTCTGTCCCCAGGCGAGTGTCACCTGTGGGCTGTCCCCGTGTGCTGGCGGTGGCCTGGGATGGGGTTGACATGCCGAGTAAGGGGGTTTGTGGAAGCTTGAGAAAGGTGGCAGCTGTCCTGCCGTGGTGACCCCCGCTCTGGCAGGGGACGGTCACCGCGGTGTGGATGGGTGTGTGATTCCCGGGGCAGCTCAGCCCCAAGGACATGGTGCACGGGCAGTCCCGTGGTGTCCCCCAGATGCTGGCCATACCTCCTCCACGGATGCAGGACGTCTGGCAGGTACGGGTGGGGTGGAAGAAGGCACCAGAGCTCTGGCCAGCCCTGGCCACTGGAGGGACAGAGAAGCCACCTCCTGGTCCAAACTGCTTCTGTGGGCACCGTCTCTGCCTGGTGACGAGGCAGTACTTGGGCAGCAGTGCCTTAAATCCCCTGGCAGGGGCACATTTGGGTCCTTCCCATGCCACAGTTCCCGTGAAGCTGCTGGCCCTGGTTCCCCGGGGGGGGAAACCTTTGCTGCAGGGAAAGTGGAGGCTTTCGAAAAACCTGGAGAAACTCTGGAGCTTGATCTGCTGGTGGCTGTGGGCTGTCCCAGCTGGAGAAGGGCTTGGTGGAAACTGCAGGGACTGAGGTGGCATGTGGCCAACTTGCCATCTGGGTGCTGTTGGTAGCAGCTGGCCAGGGAGCCTTTTGCCTCCTGAAGGACTGAGCCAACCCTTCGTGATGGTGACACGGAGGAGCTGATGTTCTCGGTGGTTTTGCAGAGCACGTCTGGAGTGACTCAAGGACGATGCACTGGTCCTATCGGCCTTCTAGGGTGATTGGGAGATCATAGACTCACAGAATGGTTTGGGTTGGAAGGGACCTTCAAAAGACCATCCAGTCCAACCCCCCTGCCATGAGCAGGGACATCTTTCACTAGATCTGGTTGCTCAAAGCCCTGTCCAACCTGACCTTGAACATTTCCAATGATGGGGCATCCACAGCTTCTCTGGGTAGCCTGGTCCACTGTCTCACCACCCTCATTGTAAAACATTCCTTCCTTATGCCCAGTCTAACCCTACCTCCTTTTGCTTTAAGACCGTTGCCCCTTGTCACTACAGGCCCTGGTAAAAAGTCTGTCCCCATCTTTCTTCTAAGCCCCCATTAAGCCCTGACGGCTGCAGGAAGGTCTCCCCGGAGCCTTCTCTGCTCCAGGCTGAGCCCCCCCAGCTCTCCCAGCCT
>NW_010554320.1:0-5958 GCF_000687285.1 Phaethon lepturus | reverse complement strand
TCTCTGCCGAATTGCAGCTGGATCTCAGCGTTGATGCGGTAACACCTTTCCCGCGCTCTCGGTGATTTTTCTTAGCTTCATTCCAGGCGAGACAATGGGAGAAGGGAAAGCAGACGTGGTTTAAAGCCCGGCGGCCGTTTGCAGGCTGCTCAGCCCTGGCATACGCAAGAACAACCTCTAGGCTGCCAACGAGCCCCCGGCTAGCTGGGTTTCCGAAGAGCTGTTTTGATAGCCGTGAGCCGGATTTTAGGAGCGCTCTCCGACCCCGCGTGCCGCACAGTCCTGCCAGGTCCGCGTCCGAATCCCGCGGCTGGGATGGTGCCGCATCGCACGTAACCTCCAGGGTCTTGCTGAAGTCACCAGGGCTTTGGGAACCAAAAACCTGCAGGACACAGGGCTTGCTTAGCTCGGACTTGGAAAGAGCCTCCACAACACTTCCCTGCATGGTGCTGGTCATTACGTTAATGAAAGGACCTGGATCCTTAGAAGAAATGTTTAAATGGGCGACATCCAACCCGAAGCAATGCGGCTACGCTGCCTTACCCCGCTGAGGGTCCGGCACCGGGTGGACCACCAGCAACCCAGCTCCCGGAGGATAAAATACGAAAGGAAAATAGCTCTGTGTGAAAAGAAAAATGGCACCAGTAACTACATAACGAAGCTCTCCCACGCGTCAAATCGCTGAAACGGCTGCAAGCAAATCCTTTGCATTATCTGGCAAAATATGATTTAAATTATGCCTGTAAGCTCCGTAAGGGGACAGATATGTTACACGTGAAAGTTATATATCCTTCAGGGTTTCCCTGTCTCTCTGCAGTCGGATTCGCAGCTCTCTTTCAGAGGTTACTGGGACGGGGTGTCCTGGGGTTCGCAGCTCTGCTGGCTGGGTGCTGCAGACCCCGGGCTGGCAGGGTGAGTGGTCCCTGGGTGCCACACTGGCCCGAGTGTAAAGCCAATCCGGTCTGCTCTTCCACTGCAAACGGGACGAGAAGAACAAAACTGTGGCGATGTGCGGTATCGACGACGCGTCCGAGCTTTTGACTAATTGTAAATCAACGCGACCCGGGGGAGTTTCAGAAAGTGAGACTGGTTTCGGTGTTATTTCAGTAATCTGGTGCTTCTTTAAACATTAACCAACCACATAAAACCAGAGACACTAAGGGGAGAAAGCACTTCTTGCAGGACATCCCTTCCCCTCAATTTTTTGCTAGGAATTAGCCCAGTTTTCAGCGCACTCAAGTGATGGGGACTCCTATCCCGGCAGCAGCTGAGCAGTCCTGTTTATTTATAAGAATCAGCCAGAGCCACACAAAAGGTTATGGCTACAGGCCAAATGTCTTTGACATCATAGCCTGTCATTAACGGCATAAATCCTCTGTGATTTCATTTCCCAGTCAGCTAACCAGCATCTATCACAGATTATTTTAAAGGAAAAAATGTCTAAACATTTACCTTCAAACCCCAAACAGATCATATCGTTCTATGTTGCCGTCCCAATATTAAATATATTCTCTTGCATATGGCATTTTTATTACAGGTTGCGACCAGTCACGGAGCTTGTTTCAGAAAGAGATATGTACAAAGAGCAGTTTTCTTATTGTTCCCTAAGGGGAAAAACAAAAATGGCATTTCATTTAACAAAACCTCTACTAACCACAATACTTTGCTGTTTAAATGTATTTTTGTTCCCCTGCTTGTGCACCAGATCTCTATCTGGTCATTCATTCTGAGGGAGAGAAAAATTTAAAAGGTTGCTCTCTGTGCTACAGCTTCTTAAGTGTGAGAACGTTTAATGTGGACAGGCCAGAACAGTTTTCCTTCAGACCATGCCTGTCCAATCTTTTGCATAAAATGGTCGTGGTTATGTGCAAAACGTTAGCAAATGACTCAGAGCATGAAAGAACCGAATATACATGTAATGTCTGAGTATTTTAATTTAAAACACCGTGGTATTTCAAGTCTTACTGACCTTGGCATATTTGCCGGTGGACAATACACTGCTTGATAATAAGCCTTGATATTTGACCAGTCATTGCTGTTTACATTAGACTGGGCCTAAAAAGCAGGAGAAAAGTTTTCCAAACCAGGGCTGGTACTAAACCTGTGGGGGTAAACTGGGAATTCTCCTACACTTATATGCAGAAGCAGATGGTCGGGCAGTCGGTTTTGGTCTCACTTTTTTCCGTATACACCTGAAATCGCTGAAATTAGTCCAGACTATACCATTTGAAAGCAAAAGAGCCTGACGGGACTGCCTCCATCATATACCGTACGGCCGCCGCTTCCCGCGTCCCATCTCGGAAGCGCCCTGCGAGGGGGTAATTACACGCGGTTACAGATGAATTCTGGGAATCCGAACGGATTCAAAGCAAGAAAACGTAGGATCAGACCAGACCCATTTCAGGCCCGCCGCACGGCGGGCAGCGCTACGCCGGCTCCCGGAGGCTGTGTTTTGTCAGCCCCGATGCCTTGGGTCGCCGGGGAAGGGAGCGCCACGAGAAGCACGGCGCAGCCAGCGGCGTGCCGAGGGGCCAGGGCAAGGCAGCCGGCAGGCTGCCCCGGCCCGGGAAGGTGCTGGTGGATTTTCCCAATGCAGAAAATACCGCGCAGGGGCACGCGAGGAGGACTGGCTGAGCAACAGTCCCCCCACGCGCTCCGGCTGCGCGGCCGTGTCCGGGAGAGGAAGGACAGAACCGGAGCCGGACGTTGCAGCACGAACCCGAAGCTCCTGTGTATGTGAACTCTTACACAACTCTTGTCTTCGTCCCACATCAACCCTGTACCCCGAAGCCCTCGCCGCCAACAAAGAGGAACAAAAGGACCTCACGCATACCTTGGCACATATAAATTGGATGTTTCCTTTCTTTGAGCTGTCTGGAATCTCAGGAGGCACCCGCAAGCGAACGCTACCCAGACGTGCAGACAGCACGGATATGTCAGAGCACTCGTGTGAGAGCCAAAGTTAAAATACGCCTGCAAAGCACCAGTAGCTCCATTCTTATGACTAACGCATCCCAAAGGTGCCATAACATGCACTGATGCAATGAATTCTGGGGCGCTGGAAGGAGTACAGCGAGAGGAGGAGCTGCAGAGGAGAGTTTCTTAGGAAAGCCAGCAAGTTATTTTTCCACAATTTATCATATTACTTTTACACTGCAAGCTAGCCTTTTCCTCCAACTGCAGAGATGAAAAGTCACACAACTCCAGCATGAATTAAGCCAGCCAAGAAAAAGAAAAGCAGCTTTCTCTGCTCCCCAGGGCATATATTATGCCTATTTGTTAACATTTTTTGATATGGAGGAGACAAACTTCAAGGAAGGAATGTGGTCATCTCCTATCTAAAACAAAATCTACCATGCTGGAACGGGCTGAACGTGTTGAGCTAGGAAGATGTGTTAGGGGCAGTAAGATAGTTGAGTGGTAATGCTTGATTTCTCAGAGCAAATAATACGGCACGGTGCTGCCCTTGGGAATAACAGTCACACCACGGACTCTTACAGTACTGCTGGAAATAGCAAATAGCATATCTGCACCCCGGCAGAAGAGTAAGATGTGTGCCCGCGCAGAGCAGGAGCGGGGTCAGCAGCGAACGGCAGACCCCGGCTGCCACCGTCGCAGAAGCTCCCAGCGTTTCGGAGCTCCCGCGGGTGACGAGCTGGGTGTCAGCACAACTCCAGGAGCCTTTAGAGTAGATGAAGTTACCTGTAAACGTGTTGGGAAGCTTCCTCCCGAACAGCCATCAGCCCCAACCATCGTCTGAAGCAGTTTTTCCAGGGGCATGGAAATACCCGTGGAAGGAATCCTGCAAGATTTGAAGTGCGTGGCGTGAGGCTTTCAGGCAATGCATAATTAATTATATCTCAAATACATGCAAATAATTTACGTGTGTAACAAAACCTCCAAGTCTGAAAAGCCAGAATATGAAAGACTGCAACTGCTTAATCATTTACTGTAATAGCAGCATTGTCATTAAAAAGGCGCCAGGATGCGATTCTTGCAGCAGATGAAAAGGAGGGACAATACATGCAAATGCTGCTCACATTTTCTTTTCCTGCTCTCCCAGTGGTTTAATTTGTATCTGATGAGACTACAGTTTTAAGAAGGAGAATGGCACATTAGTCTCACTGGTAATACCGCTCAGGATGAAAGCACTCTCATTATTTGCACTGAAAGATCCAGATTTGCTTAAACAAGAACTGTCACAACATGCTGAGGTCCAGGGATTCCTAGGGGAGCTAGTTTGACATATTTGAAGCTGATTTGCATTAATTTATGAATATTACACAGTCTGTTTGTCCAATGGTTCTAAAGATGTTTAGTCAATGCATACCTTGAGTTAATTCAATAGAAGAACTGTCAGATAATACGCCAAGGGACGAGCACAGCAATTCTGGCAACCCCTCCTCATTAAAAGCCGAGCGTAAAGAACTGCAGAAGGATTTCATCGCAGGAGTTAATGAGCTATAAATATTGGAAATACTGAGACGCTCCAACTACATTGAAATGTTGCAGCTATAAAGGTAAATACCAAATCTGCAAGGGTCCTTGAGATCAAAGCCTGGCGAAGAGTGTCGCTGGGAGGAGAGAGAAAAGAAGGGGGAAAGAATAAGAAGGGCAGAAATAAACTCCCGAGCTCTCTGGGAGATAGCTTTGGAAAACTTGAGATAATGACTCTTATACGGCTCCAGTACTGGCTCTAATTAGGACAAGCCAGGGCTTCCCTAATTGCTTTTAATCCCCTTGGCTTCTTTGAAAACAGGAGTGACCACGCACAAGGCGCCGGCGCGCACGGCACGCGGGGGAGAGCACCGAGTCGGAGGTCCGCAGCCTCCTCACGCCGCCGGGGCTCTCGGAGGCAATTTTCCACGGGGGGTCAGCTCTGCAGGACGGCCAGACGAGCGGGACGGCCGGAGGCCAAGGTCACCGGGATCTGCGAGAGCACCTTGCCCCCGTCAGCGCGGCCTTTCCGCAGGCGGACACCGCTGGCACTGTGCCTTCCTCACCGAACGAGTCGCCTTCCGTTCCCAGCTGCTGCTGTTGGGATCGCCCGACCCCCCTGCAGATGCCTGTCCTCCGGGTGGGGCTCCTGAGCTGGCTGGAAAGAGCAGATGGAGCGTCTTCGCACGCCATTTGCTTTGAAATGCCGCGTCTGCATTTGAGCTGCGCCATACCTTTATTCGCTTTATTTTCCTTTAAAGCCTTTTTTGTTCCTTCAGTTAGCTGCTGGGCTTCTTATTAGAGGGTAGACATCTCTTGCCAAACTCTCTTGCAGAAGGAAGAATGGAATTCCCTTCGTTTCCATCTGTAGATCACAGAGGTATCCTGAGTCAACTGCAGACAGCCAAAGCTCTCTTGCCTAGGGTGTAAACAGAGAAAATACCGACTTTTGATCTGCTTCTACCTTTCCAGCAAAAGTGAAGCCAGTGCAAGTATCAACATGGGGGGGGAAAAAAAAAAAAATTATTTGCTGGTCTGTCTTGGATTCTGTGTGTGCATGCAAAGGGCTCACACATAAATACAGGGGTAAAGATGGAAATGTTTTGGCTAAAGGTAGACATTCATCCTTCCTGGGAGCTAACAGCCGCTTCACCATTTAAGAATATCAAAAGGTTTCAAAAATAGAGCTACAGCGGTATTATTTCCCTGGGTAATGTCTCTGCCCCAGGGTGAGATTCATTCCTGTTCATAAAGATCCTGTGCTATTAAACTACAGAAATCTATCCTTTCCTGTTAACAGCCTATTATATATCAAGTAAATGAAACTCCGATAATGATTTCGGTGGAAGCAGCATCTTGAAGTTTATTAGTCTCGGGCAACACTAGCAGACAGATTTTTCTCAAAGCATAATAATCAAGAAATTCCTTCGGTAGTGACCTCAGAGTGCTCCGGTTTAGTTTGCTCTTTGTTTACAGCTGAGGGTCGGTATTTGCGGGCTGGAGCAGCGGATTCCCGCGGCG
>NW_010554319.1:2500-4626 GCF_000687285.1 Phaethon lepturus | reverse complement strand
CACAGGGGCCGTGTTCCTCCTTCCTGGCTGGACCGGGATCCATGCGGAGCTGGGAGAGCTGGAGCTGGCGCTGTGGGGAGGGGGGTGCCTTGCCATGCTCATGACCCTCGCCGAGTTGCTTTTGCTCGCTGATGGGGCGGGACATCCCCTCACCTGCACTCGCTGCCTGGGAGGTCTGACAAGCTCCCGCACCAGCAAAGTGACAGGAGGACACCAGCCTGGGATGGGGACACCAGCAGGGGATGGGAGTCCTCAGTGTCTGTTCCCACCACCATGGTGACCCCCCTCTGCCATGCTGCTGGCAAATGGGTGACAGTCCCCCCCACCTGGCTGGGATGTCCATTGGGTGGCAGCCAGGGACAGCACCCTCTGTCCTCCCACAGCCCTTTGTACCCCACGCAGGGGGAAAACCAGGCAGTGACAGGGATGGATCCCCAGAGATGGGGTAGCTGGGACCACGTTGGCTCTGCCTGCTGCCCCATGTGTCCCTAGGGACATCCCAGCTCATGTCACCAGCCTGTCCCTGCTGAGCAGGCTTGGTCCTCAAGCTCTAACCAAGCCCAGAGGAGTGACAGCCCCTAGAAACACACTCTGGGGAGCCAAGACCTGCTGGGGCAGTCGGTGGCTGCAGGTGGTGACAAGGCTGATGGCGGCATGTGGAGAAACTGAGGCACGGGGCTGCAGGCAGGTGGCAAATTGCCAACACCCGTGGGTCTTCCTCAAATGCTCCCAGGTGACACACTGGCCACCAACCCATCCCAGCGGGCTCCGACAGCTTTCCTGGTGCATTTGCTGGCATGGCCTGAGCCCTGCTCATTAGCAAGCGACTTCTAACAAGCTTTGCCCAGCCATGCCACAGGGTTGGGGCAGTGTTATGGAATCAGGCACTACGGCTGGATTTCCAGCCTGGATCAGGGCATGATCAGGGGGAGAGGGGCTGGAGGAGCCCCCAGCACTTGGCACCCACCACCACTGTCACGGGAAGTGACATAATTGGAGAAAGCAGGATTTTCATTAACTGGGCAGAGAGGTCCAGGCTGAGTGGCATAGGAGGGGTTTGGATCCCAGGGGTCAGTGGGGATGTGGGGGGCAGGAGCTGGGGTGAAGCTGCCTCTGGCTGCAGGACTTGGTCTCCTCTGTGCTGCTCTGAGCTTGCCTGGTCCATGCCCCACCCTAGCACAGCCCCCAGACCACCTGCAGCATCATCACTGTCCCCTGGGGCCTTTCTGGGGGGCTCCGGCTCACCCCGTCTCAGGGCTGGGTTCCCAGGAGCACCTGCAATGGCTGCATGTTGCTTCATCGCAGGGTCGCATCCTGCAAATCCCCTTCCCCAAAAGGCTTACCACCACCCTGGCTCCTGCCCAGCTGCCACCTGCAGTCGCCGTGTGTCCCCGTGTAAGCACAGTGACACCATCCTCCAGCACCCACCGGTGCTTTAACCTGCTGTGATTTACCCCGCGGCTTCCGCGGTTGGGGCTGGACTCAGCCATGCCCCTGCTGCGGGACCTGCCTTTCACGTGACTGTGCGCTGGGGCAGGATTTGGCCACAGAGGGGACGAAGCCGGGAGCCCGGGTGCTGTCCTGCGGGCACAAGGAGTTTGGATACCCCAAGGTATCACATGGGGTGTGGCCAGGTGGGGACAAGTCACCCATCCCCAGGGCCAGCTGGGGCAATGGGACTGGTGACCTGGCATCCTCTCGCTGCCGGGATGTGGGAATTGGGCTCTGCGGGGCTTGGCCGCGATGTGGGAGCCAGGGCTCAAGTTAACACCTCCCAGTATTTGCCTGGGCTCCCCAGGTTCCCCCACTCCCACGGAGGAGTGGAGATGGGAGCTGGAGGAGCCGGGTTTGTGCCCCAGGGCCAGCTGGGGCAATGGGACTGGTGACCTGGCATCCTCTCGCTGCCGGGATGTGGGAATTGGGCTCTGCGGGGCTTGGCCGCGATGTGGGAGCCAGGGCTCAAGTTAACACCTCCCAGTATTTGCCTGGGCTCCCCAGGTTCCCCCACTCCCACGGAGGAGTGGAGATGGGAGCTGGAGGAGCCGGGTTTGTGCCTGTCCCGCATCCTCATCCTCGGCTCCCACCGGACAAGCCTGTGGGGCCCGTGCGGATGCGGCCGGGCGGCG
>NW_010554319.1:1717-2232 GCF_000687285.1 Phaethon lepturus | reverse complement strand
TCACTGGCCCCTGGGCGCTTGGCTCCCCATCCCTCCCAGGGTAACACACCGCAGGGTGGGCGAGAGGGAAGGCAGGAGTGCTGCCATCCTCGCACGGGCTGCTCGTTGCGGGCAGGCGGGATGCTCGAGGGATGCTCGAGGAATGCTTGGGCTCCCCTCTGGGAAAGGCAGGCAGCCGCTGGGTGTGATGGACCCATGGTGGCTCCATTAGCCGCATCCCTTGAGGTGGGAAGTTTAATTTTACGTGTAAGAGGATGGTGGGACTGGAGCTGCCGCCTGCTCTGGGGCTGCGGGGGGAGCACCAGTGTCGGGGGGACACTGCCAGCCCCTGCCTGCCTCTTCCAGGCATGCGCATAAGTGGCAGTCCCTGGCCCTTTGGGGACATTGGCACCAGGGACGCCCTTAGGGTTGTGCTGATAAACCCCAGGGACGCAGCTCCCTCCAGGCCGTGTGTCACCTGAGTCTGGCAGCAGTGGCGGGGGGGGAGCCGGCCCGGCCGCGGCCCGCGGGCGGGG
>NW_010554319.1:637-1613 GCF_000687285.1 Phaethon lepturus | reverse complement strand
CGCCGGGCCGGAGGGGGGGCCGGGCCCCCTGCCTGCTCGCGCTCGGAGCGGGGGCTGCTGCCACCCCCAAGACCCAGGCAGGGAGGTATTTGCCAGCAGCCACTGCGGATTTACAGCTCACTGGAAAATCCACTCATCCCATTAAGGGCTCCCCACAGCGTTTGCTTTCCATTGCAAATACCCGGTGGTCCCAAGAGAAACCCCCTTGGGGTGCCACCGGGGCTCTTGGGGTGAACGCTGCTGGGAAGAGTCCTGGCTGCAAGACCAGCAGATTTATTTATTATACGAGGGATTATCGGGCTGAGGGGAGATCTCATCCCACTTGCCCAGGTAAGATGAGACGGGGGAGTTTTGCTTGTGGGGGGAATGGTCTGTACCAGGTGGGACCGGGGGCTTCACTTGGGAACTGGAGCCATGAGTTGACTTTCCCTCACCTGGTTCATCTCCCAAAGCAGTTCCAGCATCCAAAAATGCCCCAGGGTTGAGCTCAGCTGCTTTGCAGGGAGGGACGCAGCGAAGGCACCCCAGGCTCTGTGTCTCTGCTCTTGGGGTTAAAGCTCCAAGTTTGGGGCATGTTAAGCTGAACCCTTTGCTGTGTCCCCATTGTGACCCACCCCATGCTCCCTGCAGCATTTGTTAAATCCTTAACCTACTTTTTGGAAGAAAAAATGACTTTTTGGGTAGCCCAAAGACCCTTCTCTGCCCGCTGTGAGCTTGGAGAGCCATGTGTTGGAAGGAGCGGACGGGCAGCGAGGGTCTCATCAGGGAGCACTGGGGATACGGGGGATGCACCGCTTGTGCTGGAACGGGGGAAGACAAGCCCAGCCCCACCCCCCACCCATCACACCACACACGTACCCGTGCGAACGCGACAGCATCTGCTGAGTTAATGGATTCTGCAGCCCCGCCAAGCAGCTGCCTCTTCCCACCGCCCCATCAGCAAAGCCAAAATGCGTCGGGGGCTTCCAGGGTTCAA
>NW_010554319.1:0-472 GCF_000687285.1 Phaethon lepturus | reverse complement strand
GTTATTGTGTTCTGCCGCCCCGCCAAGCACCTGCCTCTTCCCACCGCCCCATCAGCAAAGCCAAAATGCGTCGGGGGCTTCCAGGTTTCAAGGGCTGAGGACCGGGGGGGCTGTTTCCGCATGGCGGCAGCAAACACAGGCGCTGCGACATCTGCTCTTGCTCAAAAATCCCGGCAGCAAAGCGATGTGGCAGGAACATGGGGCTAAATAAATGATGCAGTCGGCTTTGCAGAGTTTTGGCCTGGACAGAAGTTTATCCAAAAGTCACCCGTCCAAGTGCCGGCACCTGGGTTGTAGGATGGCTCTGGGCCAAGGGCTTGATCCGGCCAGGTCACGGTGCTGGGGGATCCTCAGCCCCATGGCAGCACTGAGGTTTGGGGGAGATTTTGAAGCCCTCGGGAGCTGCAATGGGAGATGTTGCTTTTTGGCCACAGTGGTGGATGCCAAACCAACCCTGTGCTCTGCGGTACCC
>NW_010554318.1:352-575 GCF_000687285.1 Phaethon lepturus | reverse complement strand
GACAGCCGAGGAGACGGCAAAGGAGCACGGTGGGCGCAGCAGCCTGGCACCCAGCACCTCCCCTCCTGCCAGCCAGGTTCGAGGACACCCTGTGTGTCCCCCAGCAGACCGTCCCAGTCCCCAGGGGACAGCAAACTCGAGATGGAGCCTTCCTGCTCCAAGCCTCTGCAGGACACTGCTCCCCTTTGGGGTCTGGGTGAGGGAGAGCCATGCTGCCCACCCT
>NW_010554318.1:0-208 GCF_000687285.1 Phaethon lepturus | reverse complement strand
AGAGCCGGTGCTTCGTCCTGGTTTCCCTCTCTAAGCCCGTGAAGCAGAAATTTCCCCATGGGAAACCGCTGATTTTTGGCTGTGCCAGGATGCACTGGAAACCATCCCAGTGGAAAATCCCCAGCCAACGCCACAGCGCCTTGACCAGCCCGGAGAAGCCCCTAACATGGGGGTGTGCTTCAGCGGTACAGCGGTACCTGCCCCCCCC
>NW_010554317.1:951-1156 GCF_000687285.1 Phaethon lepturus | reverse complement strand
CCCTGAGATAGCAGGAGCGCAGGGTAGGAGCCAAACAGCGGCTGGCGCTGGGGCAAGGAGCAACCAGGGCTGCGGAGCGCTTCTCCGCGTGCGCCCGCGCACGTCCCCGCTGCAGCACTGCTGCCTTCGGAGGGGAGTTGCTGGTGATGCAAATCCCACCGGCGACCTGGAGAGAGGCGGGGGAGGGCGACCTCAGCCAGCCCTC
>NW_010554317.1:572-897 GCF_000687285.1 Phaethon lepturus | reverse complement strand
GTCCCCGCTGTCCTCGGCACGGGGCTGGGGGTCCCCGCTCAGACACGGCTCCCTCCGTGTTCTGCCCCCCCCGCCCCAGTCCCATGCCTTTGCACACACGGCTGGGGATGAAGGCTGAGGACAAAGCACGGGGCTCCTCAGCTCAGCTTCAGCTACTTTCATCTCGGTGGCACCCCGTCCTTCTGTCTCCTAGCCCGTGGTCTGTGCTTGGGCTCAGCACGCAACCCCTCAGGACCTCTGGATTGTGCTGCTGCTCTGGGCAGGGCAGGCAGGACCTGGGAGCACGCGGCAACGCGCTGCACAGGCTAACAGCCAGGCCCGGCCG
>NW_010554317.1:0-553 GCF_000687285.1 Phaethon lepturus | reverse complement strand
CTACAGGCAGCCCCGGCACTCCCTTGCCCACTACAGCCCACCAAGCAGCGCCCCGAGAACCCGGGCAGGTCCCAACCTCCTGCCTCCCTGCAAAACGCCCGGGGAAGGTGCTGAGCTCTGCCTGCTGCCGAGCCCACCAAGCACTGACTCCCTTCTGATAGCAGGATGGGATCCCATGCTGTGAGCAAGCTCTCCCTTCCTCCCGAGCTGGTGGAAATATTCTTTTCAAGCCCGTAAAACTTTGCTGGCGGATGTAAAGTTGAAACAACCCATCCAAGCTACCGCATCATCTGCAAGGGCTGGATCCAGGTACTTCCACAGCAGCTGCCTGCCGCGGGAAGCTGTTATGCAGTGCAGTTAGGGAGTATTCTTCCCAATAAGAAAGTAAATTGAAAATAAAGATTTTTTTTCTCTCCCTCTGTTAAGCCATGTGCTCCCCAAACGGTAAATCTTGGCTGGCTGATAGGTATTTAGAAGCGCTCTTTCACTGACAACGAGAAAAAAATATCTGAACCAGAAGGGATCTCTAAAGGTCCTTGTAGACGGTGATTTG
>NW_010554316.1:11046-14933 GCF_000687285.1 Phaethon lepturus | reverse complement strand
CCCTGCAACACCTGCGGCTACAAAAACCTTGCCACATCAACACAATACAATAACATGAAAATGGTATTCTTCTGCTATAAAAAACTTTATAAAATAAGTGTCCATAACTTTGTGAAATCTGTTTAACGTTTCAGGGAAAAAAGGTGAGGTATTATGTGTTTCTTTATTCTTCCCCCTTCATCCAGCAGGTTCTCAAGTAAATATTCATAGCTGACTTTTGAGTTCTTGTCTTTTCATTAAGAGATGAACTCAGTGCTTACCTACCTTTCCCAAAATTTAAACCACAGTTTGACACTTCTCTGTATTTGATAGATTTGAAAGGAATGAACTGGGGGGACTCTCCTGATCTCTTTAAGTTATTTGTTTTTCAATAATTACTTTTTTTTGTGAAGAATAGGTCTTAAGGCATGAGAACTACTCAATTTATTATTTTTCCATACCTTTTCTATGTTTGACCTTATATATGAACATACTGTGGGTATATGAATATTATCAACACTGGAAAATAGTAAATATATTAAAGGATTGCTATGCTTACCAGTGAAGATCTTAAAATATGTTTTCTGACTACAGACTGAATGCTTTATATTATAGGCCTATCATAAGTCAAATGAAAGTGTGATTAGTAAAAGCCAGCATGGATTCACCAAGGGCAAATCATGCTTGACAAACCCGGTCACCTTCTACAACGAAGTAACCTGCTTGGTTGTTGTGGGGTGAGCAATGACATTGTCTACCTGGATTTCTCCAAGGCTTTCAACACGGTTTCCCACAGCCTCCTCCTAGAGAAACTGCCGGCTTGCGGTCTAGACAAGTGGTCTGTGCGGTGGGTGGGGAACTGGCTGACAGGCCGCACCCAGCGGGTGGTGGCAAATAATTCCTTTTCGAACTGGCAATCTGTCACAAGTGGGGTTCCCCAGGGATCAGTATTGGCCCAAGGCTGTTAAATGTCTTCCGTAAGTGATCTCCATGATGGGATCAAGTGCACACTGATGAAATTTGCTGATGATGGGGAGTGGGGAGGCAGACACTTCTGAAGGGAAAACCACCCTGTAAGAAGATCTGGACAGGCTGGGAAAGTGAGCTAACAAGAACCTTATGAAGTTCAACAAGGACAAACGTAAGGTCTTGCACCTGGGAAAACATAATCCAGGAGTGCAGCACAGGCTGGGATCTGCCTGGCTGGGGAGTAGCTCTGTGGAAAGGGACTGGGGGGTCCTAGTGAACAAGGAGCTCAATATGAGTGAACAGTGTGCTGCTGCGGCAAAGCAAGCCAACAGGTTGCTGGCTTGCATCAACAAGGACGTCAGCAGCAGAGGTAAAGAAGCCATTATCCCACTCTACTCAGCACTTGTCAGGCCATACATAGAATACTATGTTCAGTTTTGGTCCCTGCTATGCAAAAAGATGTGGACAGGCTGGAGAGGGTCCAGAGAAGGGCCACAAAGATGATCAAGGGCCACATAATAAAAGGCTAAGGGAGCTGGGGTTCTTCAGCCTGGAGAACAGGCTTCGGGGAGACCTTATCACCATGTTCCAGTATTTAAAGGGTGGCCACAAGTAAGATGGAGACTCCCTTTTCACAAGGAGTCACATGGAAAAAGCGAGGGGTAATGGGTACAAGTTGGTCGTGAGGAGATTCTGACTGGACAACAAGTGTAAAACTTTTCATAATGACTGTGTTTTTACCAAGAAAGTTTGGACCAGATTATACTTCAGGACCCTTCTAACCTGGTATTCTATGATTCTGTGATTCTTCTGTTTCCTCAGTAACTTTTCACTCCTTTCTTCTCTCCTTTTTGTTAGCCACAGACTAAGCAAGACATTCTTGAAGCTCTTAGCTTCCATCTCATCCTTTTCATTTAGATTGCAATGGCATAGGATACTTTCCAAACTTCAAGCTCATAAAGAACTAATTAAGTAAAACTAGTCACCCTTAGATTAAGCTTCCGACATTAGTTTTCACATTTCTTTTCCTTCCTCAGATGAAAGGATCATGCCTTCTCCTACTCCTCCCTGCCCCTTACTCATGCAATGGTTTTCTGTGGGTCAGTATGTGGACCATTCAATATTATATGACTTTCCAATTTTACCTAAAGTCTTCCTTACTTACATCTATGTTTTATGGTGGCCATATTGTCCTGGTCCTGCTGTGTTCACCTCTGCTTCACCGCACATTAAAAAACCAGTTTGTGCAACTTTTCCTCATTATTGGTTTCTATTGATATACTCAGATTTTCAGAACTCATGGCACTTACACAGTTCCAGAATCTCTGTCTACTTCAGTTTCCTGTGGTTTATGTTATTCCATGTCTGTATTACTCTGAAGAAATCATATTTTCCAGCACAGATAGAGACTTGGGTGTATTAACCAAGGAAAGATGTGGACAGATACCTCAGGACTGAGTGCTAGAGCCCTGAGATGATCTCTGTGTACTCCCATATATAAAGAGATTCTGCAGGGGACATGAACATTTTGAAAAAATCTGGTTGGACTTTTTTTTTTTTTTTTTTTAATGCAGTACCTCGTGAACCCAGAGCCAGACAGTCTGTCTCTAATCCTATTATTTCAGAAATATTGATTCCATGGTGTCTTCATGCAATATAAAGCTCTCAAAGCAATAAAATGGAAGTATAAAAAAAAGAGTAAATTTGGAGGTGAAGGAAACTAAAGGAGAAAGCCAGTATTGAGGAGGAACAATCTTTTTCTGCATTTTTTTTTCATGCTAAACTTCTAGATTCAATGTGCATGTTAGTATTTACTAAAGGTTTCATCTCCCCCTGCTAATGTGCTTCTGCAGTTCATAAGGTAGTTTAGATATTGCTTGTTTGGGCATTATTTTTTGGACATAAAAACAAAACCTTGGTAGGCTTTTATAATAGCTTTAGATGTACCTCATTATCATTAGTCACCACAAATAGTTCAAACAGAGTTTTCAATGAGCTTCATGAAGCTAAAGTCTGTTTTAACCTTCTATATCTCTTCCGTATACTCAATATCAGTTACTATTCTATAATCCAACTTGAATGAATATTCACGAATACTTAGCAACTGGTTTTTTTTCTGTCACTCCGTTTGTGCCATTATGCCTACTGCTTACCCTGTAGTGCCTCATCCATAAATGGTATTCTGCATGGTAGGTTGACCCTGGTTAGATGCCAGGTGCACACCAAAGCCACCCTATCACTCCCCTACTCAACAGGACATGGGAGAGAAGCTTGTGGGAAAAGAAAAGGACAGGGAGAGATCATTTGCTAATTATCATCACGAGCAAAACAGACTTGACTTGGAGAAATTAATTTAATTTATTACCAATCAAATCAATGAAGGGTAATGAGAAATAAAATCAAATCTTAAAACACCTTCCCCCCCACCACTCCCTTCGTCCCGGGCTCAACTTCACTCTCAGTTTTTTTACCTCGTCCCCCCTGAGCAACATAGGGAGATGGGAATGGACGCTGTGGTCAGTTCATCACAGCAGTCAGTTGTCTCTGCCGCCCCTTCCTCCTCAGGGGGAAGGACTTCTCACACTCTGCCCCTGCTCCAGCGTGGGGCCCTCCCAAGGGAGACAGTCCTCCACGGACTTCTCCAACATGAGTCCTTCCCACAGGCTGCAGTTCTTCATGAGCTGCTCCAGCCCGGGTCCCCCCATGGGTACCATCCTTCAGGAACAGGCTGCACCAGTGTGGGTCTCCTGTGGGGTCACAGTCTCCTTCAGACACCCACCTACTCTGATGTGGGGTCCTCCCCGGGTGCAGGTGGAGATCTGCTTCACCGTGGAGCTCCATGGGCTGCAGGGGCACATCCAGCCTCCCCATGGTCTTCACCAGAGGCTGCCGGGGGATCTCTGCTCTAGTGCCAGAACCATGTCCTCCCCCCCCCTCTC
>NW_010554316.1:7971-10906 GCF_000687285.1 Phaethon lepturus | reverse complement strand
CCATTGGCTTATCCATCTGGAAGTCAGCTGCCATTGGCTCTATCGGACATTGGGGAAGCTTCTAGCAGCTTCTCACAGAAGCCATCCCTGTAGCCCCACCTCCATCAAAACCTTACCACCCTAACCCAATACATCTGTCTGCCAATAGTACAAAACATTTTGGTATGAAGAATATACATTCAGAGAGGTTGAGAAGAGACCTTTATGGAATGAAAAACCCAAGGTAACACTCTGGTATTTTGTATTTCTGAAAACTGGATTGCAAAGAGAAGTTGGCAGCCTGAAGAATATAAGAAGCTTTGGTGTTTGAACATTGTCTTGGTGTCAGCCAGGATAGAGTTAATTTTCTTCACAGAAGCTAGTGTGAGGCTGTGTTTTGGATTTGGGATGAAAATAATGTTGAGTTGTTGATAAGTAGTCAAGGACAGTCTCTTGTGCTGGCCTGACAGCAAGAAGGCTGGGGGTGCACGGGGACCTGGAAAGGGACACAGCTGGGACAGCTGACCCAAACTGGCCAAAGGGATGTTCTGTACCATATGACATCATGCTTGGTATATAAAGCTGGGGCAAAGAAGAAGGAAGGGGTGGGGGGACGTTCGGAGTGATGGTGTTTCTCTTCCCAAGTCACCGTTACGCGTGCTGGAGCCCTGCTGTCCTGGAGATGGCTGAACCCCTGCCTGTCCGTGGGGAGTGGGGAATGAATTCCTTGTTCTGCTCTGTTTGCTTGTGCAGCTTTTGCTTTACCTATTAAACTGTCTTTATCACAAACCACCATGAGTTTCCTCACTTTTACTCTTCTGATTGTCTTCCCCGTGCCACTGAGGGGGAGTGAGCAAGCAGCTGCGTGGGACTTAGTTGCTGGCTGGGGTTAAACCACAACAAACATTAATAAATAGTTAATTAAAATATTTTCATTTAAAAAGAGATGAATAAGAATAAAAGGAACCAAGTGGATGATGAGACATTTAGAGCTATTTATTTCCAGTTACTCCATGTATTATAACTTAATTATTTCTGTATTCTTAAGTCAATAATAATCCAGCAATAGGAAGTGTTTGCTATAGTCACCTAATACTAGTCTTACCTGTGTTGTTCCCACTAGTTACATTTCTTGCCAGCATATAAGATATCAAAACCATTACTGTTCAATAATTTCATCAATGACATAGGCAGTGGGGTTGATCATACCCTCAGCAAGTTCCCAGATGACACCAAGCTGAGTGCTGCAGTTGATACGCTTGAGGAAAGGAATGCCATCCTGAGGGGCCTGGACAAGTTTGAGGAATGGGTTGTTGTGAACCTCTGAACAGGGAGCATTTGCTGGGAGTGAGGAAAAAAAGGAAAGTTTATCACCTTTGGAAGAAGGGGCATGTTAGGTCATGCAGAGAGAAAATTAGAAACGCAGAAGCCCAGCTAGAGATCAATCTGGTCACGGTCATAAGGGACAACAAAAAATGTTTTTACAAATACATTAATGACAAAAAGAGAGCCAAGGAGAATCCCCATCCCTTATTGGATGGTGGGGCGGAACACTGTGACCAAGGATGAGGAAAAGGCTGGGGTACTTAATGCTGCAGTCTTTAATAACCAGACCTAATCTAATAGCCAGATCTAATAGATCCTCAGGGTATTCAGCCCCCTGAGCTGGAAGACAAGGATGGAGAGCAGAATAAGCCCCCCATAATCCAGGAGGAAGAAGTTAAGGACCTGCTAAGCCACCTGGACATCCACAAGTCTCTGGGGCCAGATGGGATCCACCCAAGAGCACTGAGGGGAGTGTTGGTGAAAGAGCTGCCGAAACCACTCTCCATCATTTATCAGCAGTCCTGGTTAACAGGGCAGGTCCCAGGCAACTGGAGGCTTGCCAGTGCGACACCCATCTACAGGAAGGTTACGGGGCATGGAGCAGTTCATCTTGAGGGCTCACAGGGCACGTGCAGGACAACCAAGGGATCAGGTCCAGCCAGCACAAGTTCATGAAAGGCAGGTCCTGCTTGACCAACCTGATCTCCTTCTGTGACCACGTGCCATGCCTAGTGGATGAGAGGAAGGCTGTGGATGTTGTCTACCTGGACTTTAGGAAAGCCTTTGACAGCATCTCCCACAGCATTCTCCTGGAGAAACTGGCAGCTCGTGGCTTAGACAGGTTTCCTGCATTAAATGGGGCGGGCAGCCAGTCACAAGCGGTGTTCCCCAGGGCTCGGTTATGGGGCTGGTCTTGTTCAATATCTTCATTGATAGTCTGGATGAGGGGGTTGAGTGCTCCCTCAGTAAGTTTGCAGACGACACCAAGCTGGGTGGGAATGTTGATCTGCTGGAGGGCAGGAAGGCTCTGCAAAGGGATCTGGACAGGCTGGATCGATGGGCTGAGGTCAGCTCTATGAGTTTGTCATGGCCCAAAAGGAGCCGTGTAGAATGACCTCCCTCCCCTTGGGACCAACGACCAGGTTTGTGATCCCCCTGGACCACCTTTTATACTTTTTAGTCCCGTCTTTTCACTCTGGTTGCCTGAGCAAATAGCACATCTCACACGTTCCTTAGTGCCCATGCGACAACTGTGTTGTGTTATGACAACCGTGTTGTGTCTCGCATGCTTGGGGGGATTGTCGGTTGTCAAGTGCCCTCGTCAGGTGCTGTGTTTGCCACTGTGCTCATGCTGTGGCTCTGTTCTGCAGGCCACCGTACCAAGAAATGTTTAAGACAAAGTCCTTGCATTGGTCCGCCACAGAGGTTTAATAAGGCTAAGTGCTGGGTCCTGCACTTGAGTCACAACAACCCCATGCAATGCAACAGGCTTGGGGAGGAGTGGCTGGAGACCTGACCAGCAGGAAAGGACCTGGGGTGTTGGTTGACAGCTGGCTGAACATGAGCTGGCAGTGTGCCCAGGTGGCCAAGAAGGCCAAGAGCATCCTGGCCTGTATCAGAAATAGTGTGG
>NW_010554316.1:0-7948 GCF_000687285.1 Phaethon lepturus | reverse complement strand
GACCTGGGGGTGCTGGTTGACAGCCGGCTGAACATGAGCCGGCAGTGTGCCCAGGTGGCCAAGAAGGCCAGCAGCGTCCTGGCCTGTATCAGCACTAGTGTGGCCAGCAGGAGTAGGGAAGTGATTGTGCCCCTGTACTCAGCACTGGTGAGGCTATGCCTTGAATCCTGTGTTCAGTGTTGGGTCCTTCACTCTAAGAATGACACTGAGGTGCTGGAGCGTGTCCAACGAAGCTGGTGAGGGGTCTGGAGCACAAGTCTTATGAGGAGTGGCTGAGGGAACTGGGGTTGTTCAGACTGGAGAAGAGGAGGCTGAGGGGAGACCTCATCGCTCCCTACAACGACCTGAAAGGGGGTTGTGGTAAGTTGGATGTTCGTCTCTCCTCCCAAGTAACTAACAACAGGACGAGAGGAAATGGCCTCAAGTTGCGCCAGGGGAGGTTTTGACTAGATGTTAGGAAAAATGTCTTTACAGAGAGAGTGGTCAAGCGTTGGAACAGGCTGCCCAGGGATGTGGTGGAGTCACCAGCACTGGAAGTGTTGAAAAAACTTGTGGATGTGGCACTTCAGGACATAGTTTAGTGGGCATGATGGTGTTGGGTTGATGGTTAGACTTGATGATCTTAAAGGGCTTTTCCAACCTTAATGGTTTGGTGATTCTGTGATTCATGTAGTTCAACAAGGCCAAGTGCAGGGTCTTCACATGGGTCAGGGAACCAGTAGCAGTACAGGCTGGGGGATGAAGGGGTGGAGAACAGGCTTGCAGAGGAAGACTTGGGGGTACTGATGGGTGAAAAGCTGGGCATGAGCCAGCAATGTGCACTCGCAGCCCAGGCAGCCAACTGTATCCTGGGCTACATCCAACACAGTGTGACCAGAAGTTAGAGGGAAAGAATTCTGACCCTCCGCTGCATGCTGGTGAGACACCACGTGGATTACTGTGTCCAGCTCCAGAGCCCGCAGCGCAGGAAAGACATGGACCTATGGGAGCAGGTCCAGACGAGGCCACCAAAATGTTGAGAGGGCTGGAAGAGCTCTGCTGTGGACAGGCTGAGAGAGTTGGGGGTGTTCAGCCTGGAGAAGAGAACGCTTTGGGAAGACCTTATTGCAGGCCTTCAAGGACTCAAAGGGGGCTAAGAAGAAATATGGGGACAGAATTTTTAGCAGAGCCTGTAGTGACAGAACAAGGAATAATGGTTTTAAGCTGAAAGAGGGTAGATTTAGATTGGACATAACAAAGAAAAGTTATACAGTGAAGGCGGTAAGACACTGTCACAGGTTGTCCAGAGAAGTTGTGGCTATCCCATCTCTGGAAGTGTTCAAGACCAGGTTGAAGGGTCTTTGAGCAACCTGATCTAGTCAAAGATGTAACAGCCCATGACAGGCTGGCTGGACCTAGATTGTAAGGTCCCTTTCAATCCAAATCATTCTGTTATTCTATGATATCTCCAATGTAAGGGATTAAAGGGTGCAGAATATTTTTCTAATATAATGTCAGACTATTTTTTTTAAAAAGCAGTATGACAATTATTTTCTATCAATATGTTGAGCTAACCCCAGACTCAGTACTGTATTAAGAGCATAATTTTCTTGATAGAGTTTAAGCTATTTCTGTAGGAAAAGAGACAGCTTAATCCTAGAATTGTTAAATTACTTTCTATGATATTTGTAAAAAAGGAGTTTTGTCCTTTGGAAGATCATTCCCAAAATTTTAATTCTGAATCCATTTTAATTCCCTAATGATTCCACAGAGACATACATACACATGCAGACATATATGTGTGTGCTCACACACACACACATACACAAAACCCACACATATACACTGAGAAAATATTTCTCCCCTAAAGCAAAGTTCTTGATCATATACAAAATCTTTAGACTTCAGTGGAGGTATTAGTCTGATTCCAATAAAATTCATGTAAAATCTCAAGGTGAAGTGTTGTTGTAAAGATTATTGACAAAATTCTCTTGATCATACTTTTCTATCCACTGCATTTGTACTAATTTCCAGTCACTGATTATATCATCTCTAATTACACAGGTATGTATGATCAGTCTATGTTTCTTATGTTGTTGACTTGTTTCTAGTTAACTTCTTCAGGATGATGCCTTGAGATAAAACTCCCTATTTTCTCCATTTTCTAGGTTATGGTTATTAAATGTGATAAATGGAGCTGGAAAATTTTCTCTTACACAAGGATAGAAGCCTAACATGTTTAAAATTTCATATTTGGGCTGGGGATGTGACAAGTACTGTGAATTTGAAGATAAGAACCTGGTAAGTGTTTTTGACAATGTTCAAGAGAACTAAAAACTCTAAATAATTGAAAAAAAACAACTGTGCTGTTAGGTAAGTAGTGCTGCTGTTCTCCTCATGACTTTTTTTTCCTTGTTCTTGTTTATTCCTGCAAATAATATTTAAGTTTCTTTCCTTTTTTTTTTTTTCCCTTCCCTCATCAGTGGTTGATTATATTTCTTCCATATCATCCATCACATATTGGGGGCATACCTCCAAACAAGAAAAACAGCTTTACCTGAAAGGTTTGACTCAGGTCACATCTGTGATAGATGGACTGGAGTCTGGATCTTCTAGTTGTTCATACTGGCCATGTCCATATTAGCAAGACCATGATCTAATAGAAACAGGCCTGCAGAGCAGAGCAGTTGGTACAGAGGAACAAATGTCCTGGTTGTGCACATCTAGGAGTTTAATTTTAACTATTTCTGGTCTTGTTCTGTTCATTGGTTGCATTCTGGACAGCATTTTCATGGAGTTCCAGCCAAAGGAATTCACAGCCTTCAAGACTGCTCTGTAACATGAGCCACAATATGATCAATGCACACTTCAGAAAAGTTAACACAGATGCACCTTTAGGGACACCCCTCCCACCCACCCCCCCCCGCTTTCTTTATCCCATGTGAAATCTTATTTGCCTTCAGTAATAATTGTGTAGGAGAATGTACAAATCATGACCTTCCTCATACAAGAGAAAAATCTCCATTAACAGCTCTAGCAAACCTGGACAACATGATGAGGCAGTCTGCTACCCAAGAATAGCAGCTACATTTAGTTTTTGTTTTTCTTTTAGAAAATCAATAGACATTATTGGACATCAGCTGAAACATTAGTCAAGAAATGTTATTACTTATCCTGCTTCAAAGCATAAACTGATTGCCAGGTAGAGATTAAGATGAAATTTCCTACCCAATTGTGTGTGACTGTGGAGGTTTGTGCAATATTTTATACCTTCCTTTGAATTATTCAGTGTTTGCCATTAGGGAGATAAAAACATATTTCTGTGTTACTTTTAGTAATTCTGCATAAGCAGCATTTGGTTAGAAGATCTGACATCTGGAGAAACCTTTCCAATTTGACTGGAACAGTAATGATAGATTGAAAAATAGATAGATTAAAATTTTTAGGCATCTCATTCAGGTAACAATACAAAATTGTCAAAAGATCCCAGTCAGCACAAACACTCAGACTTCACATCACACTGAAATGTAACTCTATTTATCCTCCATTTACCACTAAGGTAAAATCAACCTTGGAAATAATATTGACTGACAGTTCTAGGCAGCAGTGAAATATATTTTGTCTTCTGTCAGAAACCTCTGGAAGGTTGTAGTGAATGGTGGAGACTCATTTATTGATTTCACCTAAGTTTTGCTGACCAGCTTAGATGATTCGTTTCTAAGAGTTATGTGTTCTTCTGTCTTGCCTTATAACAATTATAATAGCAATAACAAAAGTTTCAAGCATGTTATTCCTGATGTTTTCATTTAGAAAAAAACTTTTTTTTTCTCTGACTTTAAAAATAATATTGCTGTTTGTTGGTATTCATAAGGGCTTTAGAAACATCGTTTAACTGTTAATTAATGTGCCAGAAAATGATGCACTAGGCTATTCACTAGGAAAAACAAGAATTTCCAAAACAGTGCCTTATACTATTTTACACTGCTTTTTACTTCAATTCTGTATAAGCAAAGTCTTTTTATTCGTAGTCCTATTGATAAACCAATAGTATAAACAATGTGTTTCCTGGACCTCTTCTGAACCATGGCAATGGTTAACACAGCTATGTCATAAGGGTCAGGAAGGTCAAAATCTCTCCTTTTGCAAAGACAGTGAAAAATATCCATTTCAGTAAACACTGAGTTTGGATTTTCCTTATTACTTCGAAAAAAAAAGATAATTTGAATTTCACAAATATACATAATATTTTCCCCTGAAATTATGGCTTCAGAATTATAACTTTCTGTTCACATTTGACAAGATTTCAGTAGACATAGCTGGAATATGTAATAATTTATTAGTCTGTTATAAAAGGTTTTGATAATAACAATAACAATAATAATAATCTTCAATCAGGAATGCTATAATAAATTATTTGCTATTATAAAGCTTAATAAATATTCTTGAAGAAGGTGAAGCTGACTTAAAAATCATGACAGAATTGCCAAAGATACTATTGATATGTATTTTAAAGCATGCTGTTGCTAATGCTTCATCCTTAAAAACAATTGACATTGAAGATATCTTCAATCAGCTAAGTTGTAATTTCCCTAGAAGATAGAGTAACTTAAAAAATGAAATATTATTGTATACTTTTTGAAGGAGCTTGTGAGAAGTAGACACTTCCTATTAAAGTTCAACACTATAGCTAATTAATTCACTTTTATAATTATGAATCTTAAATATAAATTCTGTTTTCCTTAAATTGAATACAATATGTATCCAAGATAAGTTTTCAAATAATTCACAGCTTTTAATGCCAAAACAGTGGCCTTTTTTCTGAGGTGATGTTATATTTCTTAGTTAAATTTATCTTAACTGTTACTTGTAAAGTGACAATATACTGAAGGTAGAGTGATTTTAAGAGCACTGCATACATACAATAAAAACCTTATGCTTTATGCAGAACTAGTTGGCCATTACTATAAATTCGACAGCATTGTGAAGGCAGAAGAGAGAAAGAGCAACACCATAAAAGAGCACAGGCCAGAGCAGATGCAATGTAGGAGCTGTTAGTCCTTCCATCACTGCAGTGCAGAGGAAGATTTGGCCATGTTGCAGGTAACGAAATACAGGTACACCATGTCATGCAGTCCATCGTGTAGAAGTTTTTGATCCAGGGTAGAAGCAAGAGAGTGGAAGTACTCACAGGGAGTCATGGGATTAGGCATGCGGGTAAGGAGTATTTCATATGTGAAATATGAAGCAACTATGATTTTGAAGAACAGGAGAAGCAATATGTGTATTGATGGGGCCAGATTAAGCACCATAGATTCTCACTCTTTAAATATCACTCATCTCTGGCAACGCTTAATGAAAACAGATTCTAAACTACCAAATCTTGTAGCTTGTGATTTAAATATCTCAGGCTTGCTTTGCCTGTTGTCTGATCTGAACAGCCATAATTCAGCTCTGATGCAAAAGCCATGTTTCTAAACAAATGTGGCAACAAGCTTTAACCCATAAATGCTGTTTACCAGAGACTTGAGGCTCAGCCACTAATTAATACGAATTTGCTGTTTCAGAAAACAGCTCACAAACCAGATTTTTCATTTGAGCGTGCTAAGTTTATTGCTCTGTTTAGTAAGGACTATCACACCTGTTATTTTGAAAATTTTAAAATCATCAGTGTTTCTGACACATATATTTCCTCATTCCTCTGTTGAAAAGATCTTCAAAAATTTGGTTTGTATTCCCAGTTTAAATATATTCACGGCTAGTATACATCCATTTAATCCTATATCAGGAAAGTTTGGTTTAAAAAACTCTTCTTCTGGTCTACAGTTGTCCTCCAATGTATTTATAGACTGCAGTCATCACATTTCTTAACCTTTGTTTTGCTAGACTAAACAGGCCAAGCTGGACTGATCTTTGCTTAAAGCTGTATCCTTTCCCCTAAAATCTCTACAGATATTTTATGAAACCTTTTCTGGTTTCAATTTCTTTCTTGAACACTGGTGTCCAGGGTTATTTTCAGACAAGTCTGACACGGATCTTGTTCGGTGTCATAGTTATTTCCCTAGAAGTAGTTCTGTTTCTTTACGGCAACATCACATTTTTATGTGATATAAATCACTATTATATCCAAAGCTCACTAGGCTGGGGTTAGCAATCCACCTTTCTAATTTTCTTCTTTTTATCTGTCTTCATGGTCCTCCTCATCTCTACAACTAGTTCCTCACTGTTTAATGATTCCTACATTAATCTACCACTAGCTTTATTAACAGTGTTTCATGTGGTCCCAAATCAATTGCTCTAAGCCTGAAGTGATTAAATCTACCCCACTCCTTTTGTCTAGAAAATCAGGTCAGCCATCTTGTTGCAGGAGAGAGGGAAAAGTTTGTTATTCTTGAATAAACAAAATTCTATTATTTTTTCTTACATCCATGTTATTATTTTTTTTCTATTCTGTGATAATTTGGTATCTTTATTTTTAATATATGTACTTTTAAATTTGATTATCTTTACTAGCTTTCCTCCAGATTTAATGACATCTTCATTTTTCTAAATTGGAGACAATTGCTTGTGCATTTTTTATCTGTACTTATATTATCTATTCCTTCTTAACTGCATATTTTTTCTTTTTTTTTTAATTCCTGTCTAGAGGAAGAACTTATTGTAAATCTTAAAATATACCTTGAAGAAGTTCTAGATTTGTTTCATTTCCTGAAATTTCTATTTTGTTGTTTTATTTCTTGACCTGAAATGATGTTTTTCATTTCTAAGGAGTTTCTTCTACTACTTCTGCTTAATTCCAAAACTTTACTTGAAATACTTACTTGTGAAATTAGTTCAGAGCGTATTCTGACATGTTCTGTTTCTCTGTTTATTATAAGACTGCTGGCAATGTTAGCACCTCTCACTTGGAAAACTCTCAGGGAGAAGTTTTACAAAATAATTGATATGTAAGTTCTAATTATAAAGTAATTGCTGAGACTTTACAAAATACGTATTGTAAAATGGTAATGTAGGGACATAATACAAAGTACAAAGCAAGTTTATTATGGTTACAACCTTATAATTTAAGTTTCATAATGGCTTTAAAAAAAAAAAACAAACTCTATGAAGTTTTTATAACTTCCAATCCTAAAAAAAAGACTTTAAAACAATAGAGTAACAGCTGTAGACCTTTTATTAGTAAAACCTTTATTAATATGATTTTTCAGTTTATTATGAATCACATAGTAATTAACTTCCAAAGTATACGAAAAACCATAAAGTATTAATAACTCTACATATTCTTGAAAGTCTCCCAGAAATACACACATGCACTGAACTTTAAGACTGCTACCAGGAATAGAAAATATGGTTTTAGAAAGAAAATATTTTAACTGGACCC
This sequence comes from Phaethon lepturus, assembly GCF_000687285.1. Classification (NCBI taxonomy): domain Eukaryota; kingdom Metazoa; phylum Chordata; class Aves; order Phaethontiformes; family Phaethontidae; genus Phaethon; species Phaethon lepturus. Next base: position 591 of record NW_010554316.1, on the reverse strand, counting down.
TTCACATAGGGCAAAGACCTTTTTTCATGGTTCCAAGAGGGAGAACGTGTTCATTTTCAAACACCTTAAAAGCGGATTCTGCCCTGACACTTCTGAGTTAAGCATTATCATGAACTTCACACTTTGTACTTTGTTTGTTCTTCACTGGTGGCCCCACGTCTGGTTTGTAACAGCAGTAGTAAACTGCTTCATTCAAAATTACGTAAAAAATTAGACCTCTGCTTTGAACAGAGAAAGTTCTGCATGCTTTCAAAACATGTTTCAATTTCACACAGTGAGCCACAAGACCATTTTTTAAGATGATGAGAATATGAAAGGTTAAAAAATAGTCATTACATGGGACCATTTATTCAGTGCATTTCATGAAAAAGGGACACTACTGAAAAAAATTAATGTACCCATAGAATTTGAAAATGCATCAGAACATATATACTAGAGCACCCGAGCTCAAGTATTCTCACTCCTGATGTATCATAATTTATCATAGCATTATAGAACCACATAATAGTTTGGGTTGGAAGGGGCCTTTAACCATTGTATAGTACAGTCAGCCTGTCATAGGCAGGGACATTTTTCACTAGATCAGGTTGC
>NW_010554315.1:387-5283 GCF_000687285.1 Phaethon lepturus | reverse complement strand
GTCTGTATTCTGCTACAGACTATAACAGCCCATGCTTCCTTGTTTATTTCTGTTTTAAACAAAAACACTGAAGAGTTCTGAAGGAGTTGCAACAACTGGTGAATAGTGCTAATTCTGATTTGCAGAGGAAACTCCTATTGAAATTTACAGTTGCTTTTAGTGCTGAAGTAAAAAATGTTCCAGACCTGTAATAAAGAATGCAATGAAGTTTTCTCCAGCCTAGCAAAATGCACTTTGCAGCAGTTTTGAATTCTACTTTTTCCCATCTAAAATCACAGGTTTAGATCAGGAGTCAAAACCAAAGAAAATGTGAGAGATAAGTACTTTGGGAAGAAACAAAACGGACTGACAAATATAGAAGAGTGATACTTCATGCGATGGCTTAGGAAGACAAAATCTAGTGTTGAACTAATGAAGCTTTTCTAGCAAACTGTACTGAAGTCCATTTCACCAGGCAGTGCATCAAAGTGTGTTCAGCAGACTTGCGGCTGAGGTCTTTCTCTTCAGGGCTTGAATTTTATTTTGTCTAAACTAGAGAGCCTAACAAAAGGTCCACAAGTAAACCATGTCGTCCCTGATATCCCAAAATTTCTTGCATGAGCTTTGCATCTCCCTGAGTGCTAAGGTGCTCTGTGGTGACTTCTGATGGAGCTCCCTCCCATGCAACTGGCTCTGGGTCATCTTTCACACTCTGCTCATCAGTGCTCACACCCCTGTCCTGTCACAGAGGAAGAAAATCTTGTACACCTTCCTAGTTCGGTCTGCAGACTCAGGCTGTTGTTTAAGCACTAGCTGTGAACCCCAGCTCTCTCTGAGTTGCCATCTTTCAGCATGTGAGCCTGAAACCTGCTCCCTTCGCCCTCTGAATCATGGATATTCATCTGAAACTCATCTTCTGCCTTTTGAAAGGGACATCTTACCCAGATACCATGCCACACAGAGCCATGGTTCTGAAAAACAATTTTCATATCTGCATTTCTTTAATTTTCCTGCTACTCTGATACCTTTTCCTCATGTCCTCAGAGGAGATTTCAGGACAGGAACATATCACACATCCCTAAGACTGTGCATGACTTTGGGAAATGGAAAACCTACCGCCTTTATTCAGAGACACAAAACTGTTATGCTGTAAGGATCCTTTAGGAAGTCCCATCTCTTTTCATTATGAAGAAAGAGAAATAAATGTTGCCTTGACAGAAAACAAATGCTCCTACCAGACCCATTTTACTACTCAATACCTTATAAAGATGTAGATTTGCATGAAGTACTCTAGCCATTCACCTGTTCAACCTGATTTTCCTTGATTACCAGTTTAGATAAAGAAATAAGACCTAGCTATCAGAAAGCAAAACCTGGTGAGAACACAGGTCAGCCAAGCAGATAACCAGAAGCCTTCTGCTAAGAGGTATTAGAGAGGTATTATTATTGGCATTCTTATAGCCAGAGAAATATTGACATATCATAGATCATCCCAGCAGCTGTCAAGATAAATCAGCTGTTCTTCCTTGTGAATTTTCTGTGCTCATCAGTGCTTCTCCTCTTTGTTTCCTCACAGCACTTCCAGAATGTTTTTTGGTGCATTCATTTCACTGAATATAAGTCATCCAGCAGATCAGCTTTCTTTGAATGCAAAAGAGAGACAGTCCTCTTTCCTAAGTGGATGGATGACCCTTGGAATCTGATATCTTACTTTTACAAATTAATAACTCATTTTCAGTGGCTATTCTTTTTTTTTTCTTTTTATCACTTCGATAAATTTATTTGCTAGAATGTTCGTTTTAGCAAAATCACAGAGAGCAAATCACATAAGAGAACTAATGCAGATGAAGTAAATATTTTTTTAAAAGCAGGTGAATATTTCTGGACTTGTCCTTTTTGCAACATTGACTCAGCTCTAGTTTTTATTTAAAAACAATACCACTGCAAATTTTTGTATTAATGAACTGCTTCCATTTTCCCTCAAGAGAAGGTTTAAAAAGTGAAGGATACAGTACCACTTCACCGAGTATCATTCCACTACCTACATTTAATCCAGATATTCCAGGTGATGGCTTTGTGAATTTGAATCAAAAAATACTGTAGCAGACCTTCTATACTACAAAAATAAATTAAATAAGAAGTCAGATTGGAACAAAAATTTGGCGGAATCTCAGTAATTGCTTTTTAGTCATTTTCTTCCAGATGAGTACACTGCTTGATATAAGTTTCAGTTACTCAGTAATGGTGATTCTGGCTCATATAGTAATAAATATCATAAAAAAATTCTAAAGTATTTGTCTAAAACCATTCCAAAAAAAGAGCTTAAGTAGAAAGCAAACACAGAAGTTTGCAGAGGATGGAAATAGCCACTTAAATGTGAATAAAATTATAAATCATGATAGTGAAAGACCAGAAAACAAGACTAGAAGCTTGTGATAGTGATGCCAAACTCTCATGTCTTGAATCATAGAATCATAGAATCATTTAGGTTGGAAAAGACCCTTAAGATCAAGTCCAACTGTAAACCTAACACTGCCAAGTCCACCACTAAACCATGTCCCTAAGCACCACATCTACATGTCTTTTAAATCCCTCCAGGGATGGTGATTCAACCACTTCCCTGGGCAGCCTGGTCCAATGCTTGACAACCCTTTCAGTGAAGAAATTTTTCCTAAGATCCAGTCTAAACCTCCCCTGGCGCAACTTGAGGCCATTTCCTCTTGTCCTATCACTAATTACTTGGGAGAAGAGGCCAACACCCACCTCACCACAACCCCCTTTCAGGTAGTTGTAAAGAGCGATAAGGTCTTCCCCTCAGCCTCCTCTTCTCCAGACTAAACAACCCCAGTTCCCTCAGCCGCTCCTCAGAAGTCTTGTGCTCCAGACCTTTCACCAGCTTCGTTGGTCTTTGGACATAAGAATATATTTGATTTATAGGGGACCAGATTATGAAAGGACCCTTCCAGATAAACAACAACAATGAAAAAAACCTCTTATTGTTTCATCAAATGGAAACCTGCATGATCAATGGCTTGAGTTGTCAGGAACAAGCTTCAGGGAAAGCTGAGTCATTCTTGCAGCCCCACGACTGTTTAAATTCCAGATTACTCACCAGAGACATTGAAACACAGAAGCTGGTAAACAGAAGATAAGAGGATCAGAGAAAAATGGGGGAGCAAGAAACAAAGGAATTTCTTTTTCTAGCTTTAAGCAAAATGTGTAGCCATTTCATTTCCACTTAATGAGAAGTAATATTCTGCTTGACTGTTTCACAGAAATCCTTCATTGGTTTTATGTTGTATCTCCATCTCTGCCTGGCATTGTTCTTGATTAAAGGCTAGATTTATAAACTACAAATGAAATGGTTCAACAGGGCAGAAAGTTATACTTTGAATTTCCTTCAAATTAAGAGCCTTTCAGGTTATGTACTTAAGTGTTTCCCCTCCTTAAAACACCATTCCCTGATTTTGGGGAATCTTTGACCGTGTGTCTCTCCTAGTCACCAAATTTTAAAAAAATGGCAGCAGTGCAGAAGGCCCTAGATAGATCAAACTTAACTGCATATTCTTGTCTGTAGGTTTGTTGCCTGCATCTTTGAAAAACAAACTGCAGCCAGAAGCTGACAGGGTTCAAGTTGAGAAGGGTAGGTTCTATTACCTTTTAAAATGTTCTCCTTGGAAGTACCCCTATGAACAAACAATTTTCATTTTTACTGTTTTTGACAGCTGTGTGGAAAGGAATTTAACAGAATGCACAATTTAATGGGACACATGCACTTGCACTCAAACAGTAAGCATTTCAAGTGCCTCTACTGTCCCAGCAAATTCACTTTGAAGGGGAACCTAACCAGGCACATGAAAGTCAAACACAGCGTCATGGAAAGAGGATTTCATTCTCAAGGTAATATTTTTCAGTTATTCTCCGAGAGGTTTGAAGTCACATATCAGTAAACCCAAATGGGCTTTTGCGGGAGAAGGATGGACTTCACAACTCTATGAGAGTTATATTCCGAAGCCGTTTATTGTCTTGTCTGACTCCAATATATATCATAATCTTTGTTTAGTCACTGCGCACACACTCATGATTGGTTACAGCTTGTTACACACATTATTGCAATTGGCTATATACAAAATACCATGCGCTGTCAGGATTGCTGCTTGCAGGTGTTCCTGTTTTCCTCGCTTCTTCTTAGTTGTTTACCACAGCTCCTTCTCCTCAAGGCCGAGCCATGCAGATATCCAGCTGTTTACCAGCTTCTCAGTGCCACAGCACCTTCTCCTTAAGGTTGAGCCATGCAGATCAACACCACAGCTCCTTCTCCTTAAGGTCGAGCTGTGCAGGGTGATCCCAACAGGCTTTGTACCACAAATCTATGATCTTGTACCATAGATCCAATGCGACTGGGGGAGATTGAATACCATAAGCCTGGGAGGTTGTTATTAACTATCTATATTACTGAAGTGCTATAGTTCAGAGATCCCCAAGGTAGTGATCCTTGTCTCGAAGACCTTTCAGACTAGATATCTGATAACACAGAGGTACAGACCAAGATGGAGTAGTACATGGAGACAAAATGAGACAGTATTTGTAAGCACAAAGGAAATAACTTTAGGGCACTAAGTTGCTGTTGTCAAGTGTTAGGGAAAATATAGTCAGTAGTGTTAGAGCAGGGGATTTATCAAGCCATACCAAATGGTCTTGTACTTAAGCCCAGGGCAGCCCATTACTGTGGGGAAGGTGCAATATCCATATCACCGCAGAGCTCAGAATCATAGAATCATAGAACCATTAAGGTTGGAAAAGACATCCCAGATTATCAATTTAAACCATCAACCCAACACCACCAAGCCCACTAAACCATGTCCTGAAGGGCCACGTCCACACGTTTTTTGAACACTTCCAGAGATGGAGACTCCA
>NW_010554315.1:0-295 GCF_000687285.1 Phaethon lepturus | reverse complement strand
GGCCATTTCCTCTTGTCCTATTGCTAGTTACTTGGGAGAAGAGATCAACACCCACCTCACCACAACCCCCTTTCAGGTAGTTGTAGAGAGCGATAAGGTCTCCCCTCAGTTTCCTCTTCTCCAGACTAAAAAATCCCAGTTCCCTCAGCTGCTCCTCATAAGACTTGTTCTCCAGACCCCTCACCAGCTTCGTTGCCCTTCTATGCACACACTCGAGCAACTCAATGTCTTTCATGTAGTGGGGGGCACAAAAGTGAACACAGTATTCAAGGCACAGCCTCACCAGTGCCGAGTA
>NW_010554314.1:0-5714 GCF_000687285.1 Phaethon lepturus | reverse complement strand
GGGGACCGCCGGGGTGGGGGGTGTGTGGATGAGGCTCCCCGCGTGAGCTGTTGCTGTTCAAGTGGGCGCTGCTGAATGAGCACGGAGGCGAGTGGTTTTACTGGCTGTGTGCATAAAGGAGCAGGAATCCTGCTGTGATCGATGCTGTGCATCAACCTGATGAAAGAAAAGCGGGGCGCACTGTGACCTGCAGATGTTTGCTTCCGCTGTAGCCACATCGGATCGCTGGAAGAGCCGCCTTGGCTTCCAGAGCTCCACCGTGAGGACCTTCCCCTGGTCTTTTAGGGGTGGTCAGTCCTGAAAACGACTGCTTTAAGCTCAGTGTGACAAGGTGAAACTTAAGAGCAGTGAAGGTTCGTTTTAACTCTTCTGGACTCTTCAGAGGATATAAAACAAGGTGTAAATTTCCCAATATAGTGAAGAAGACTCTAGAGAAATCTACTTTACAGCAGATCCCTTAAGTGAATTGGGATATCCACTTGAGGCTTTAAGGAAATTAGAAGGAATAAAATCTTTAAAATGAACCTGGTCACATCTAATTTAGTAGCTATAGAAGTGATATAGATACCTGTGAAAACTTTCCACAGTTGTATTCTTAGTAATTTGTATAGTGAAACACCCTTGTGCTTTCCTGATAACTTCTGAATAGAATGGAAACTCATCCATGTTCAAAAGCAATAGAAACCCAGTATGATTTGGCTAACTGCAGGGTGGAGGCAGACTTTTAATGCATTAACAAGATGCTGGTTTTTAAGACTTTATGACATAATTCAGAGTATAAAAGTTATAACTCATGTCCTTTGTATTTTGGTCATTCAGGAATTCGAATGTGAAATTGATGTAGTAATGTAGAAGTTAAAAGTGTCTCTTTCAAGCTGTTAAGGACACTTGGAATTCTTCAGTTTATTAACTTTCTTGCATGTAGGGTGATAACAGCTGTGTCCTTGGCTCTGTCCTAGTTACTGGGTCTCACTGTACAAGATGTAGGAAGGAATGACTTCTTAGGCTAGCTTTTATTTTCCTGTTGTCTTCCCTTCCATTTGGAAAAAACAAACAAACAAAAAAAACCCCAAACAGAATAAACCCAAGCTTGCAGCTTTCTACATATTCAAGAAAGTGATAATGTGTTTCAAAAACCGGCCAAAAGGCTAAATGATGTTACAGTGTTTTTGGGATATATTCTTAAAACTGCTAAGCAGACAGAGTTATGTAGCTTTTTAAATTCAAATAATGGAAAACATCTCATTTATTTAAAATCAGTATTGTGTTTGTAGATATGTCAGTTAAGTGTATCGTATTACAAATACAGATAACTGTTGAAGAGGAGTAAACTTTGTATTTTCTCCAGAATTAAATAAAGCACTTCTGAAAACAAAAACCTGACTTGCAAAAAAAAAAAAAATCCTGAATTTCTCCATTTCATAAACTCCAGTACTGCTAGTATTTTAGCATGATGGTTTCTTAATGAACAGTGCAAATCCATATCTGTAGGAGTGGAAATAATCCTAAATACTGAAGGACTATAAAAATTATTGGAGAAAGGGTGTTAAGTTGGTGTCATGACTCTTAAGTAGTATCTTGGCATGTTAAGGTCAAGAAGACAAAACTTGCAAATATTTTGAAGAGTCTTTAGACAGTATACACTGGGGTGTTGCAATATAGCATTCCTTTGCAGACTGTCATTTAACAAGGTGGTCAAAACCAGCAATTTAGGTATGTGTTACTGATAAGCTCTCTGCTCTCTAAGAGTGAGCAAGCACATCCAAGCCAGGGACAGCACCAGTTCTGTGGATCTTCAGTTAAATATCGGACACTTGCTAATGTTCAGAGCAGAGGTCTTGTTTCAGTAGCTATTTTGTATTAGCATCTAAATGCAATTGCCCATAGATTTCAGACTATTTCTAGACTAAGATGTACTGGACTGTTAACATTGCAGTTATAAAAAGAGTCTTCTGATGCTCTACTAAGGTCTTAAAATTGAGTGCTCTAGAAGCAAGTTGCAAAATGATTGATAATCCATGTACCTGGCCACACAAGGGTCAGTGTACTATATTCAGTATTTAATGGGTACTGCTATCCTACATAAGCTTGTACAGTGAGCTTGTAGTACCTGGCTGGTGGAGAGTCTACCTATTCCAATGGTCAGAACACAGAAAACTTGGGATGGGGGAGAGGAATTGGCTTACCAAACCAGCAGTGGCTCAGTCTCATTTGTTATAGTGAAAAATTCACTATTCTGCCAGTGTAATTCAGCCTGCTCAGCTCATTGAATCAGGCAAGCCAGGTAATTATGCACTGTGTATGTGGTAAATACCAAGCTGTGGGTGACTGGTCTCTGAAGCTGTGCTGCTATTAAATTTGTTTTCAGAAACTTGAGAATGGTCTATAGGGTCCAGTAGTTTAGGAGCCACTCTTTAGTGCTGTATCCCATATGTCTGTGGGTGTCCCTCATATCACAGGAGAGGTAAACAAATCAAGCCCCGGGGATTGTACAGGCCAGGCACTCTAGCATAGGATGTCTACTCTTGATTCTCTTGATTCTCTATCTGTCCTTATCCCTGTTGCATATAGACAAGTTCCTATCAATAGTCACTGTTGAATGATATACCCATTTTTGTTGTGCAGGCTTTTCTGTTGGGTTGACCACACTGAATATAGCGTTCTTCAATAGGAAAACATTGATTTTTGTGTGAATAAGATGACCTCGGTATGTTCTGTCCCAGTTCATAATGTGTCTCTTTGTATTGCCAGTATTGAGAAACACGAAAGTTGCCAGTATTGTGCAACTGGTTGTCTTTGAGCAGAGGTTTGATTATATTAAAAATCCTTAAGAAATAGATCTTAAGTAAACATACTCAGGATGTGTATTGGTAGCCTAGGTTATTGTATACGTTGACCAGGTAAATTCTGTGTTGAAAGCTGCAAACCGTCACCTTATTTTACTGTTTGTTGGTACTGCTTTTACTTTCTAGCAGGGGAATTAGAGGTTAGTATTTGTGGACTATGATGCAGTCATTGCTCAGGCTGGAATGTATACATTTCATGCTAGAAGCAGTATGGAAACTACACAGCCATGAATTCTGGTAAGGTTGAGAATTTGGTGTCCTGTTAAACTTAATCTCTTGGATTAATTCCTGGTTTATTAATCAGTAGTCTCTCTAACTATTTTTCTTTATGGTCTTCTGTGTTGTGGACAAGTATCCAAATTTATCTTACTAGCTTTTCCCTTCACTCTACCTTGTAATTCCTCATCATTCAGCAAAGCTTCTGTAAGATGTGCTTGTCTCTGTCATGTCACATTAATCAAGATGTTTTTTTTATAAAGACTTTAGCTTCTCTTCACTTTTCTTGGACTATATTTAGTATGTTATCTTCATAAAGATGGTTATGATATGTGTCAATTTGAGATGGCAGATTTAGAATACTAGGGTTCTTAAGTTGGCTAGAAAATATTGTGGAAGATGAGTATTTTAGGATGTATTTATTAGCACTGTAGTTACCTAAAACAAGTATTTTAATTTCATTTTTGGCAATTAGGGGAAAGTGGCTGTTACTGGTTGATCCACTCCTAGCTCTTACCCTTGTTGAAGGATGGGGAGTTAGTCAGATGTGTTTCTTTAAAGCATTCAGGATGCAGAGTCCCACTTTGAAGAGAGGATACTGTAGTTGTAGGGGAATTGACAAATCATGCTAATTCCAAACTATAGGATGTAATAACTTTTACAAAGCCAGTTGGAAGCTTTAAAATCTAAAAATATGTGAAAATCTATACTGTTGAGCATATGGGATAGACAAATCTTGCTGTGGAAATTGGTTTGCTACCTGTTGACTTGCTTTTTTAGGTGTTTCCAAACCAAAGTCTTGTCCTTAAACTTTTCAGTTTCCTTTCCCTAGCTGGGTAACAAGACATTAGTACTATAAAGCTGTTAAGAGCCAGAAGTACTGTTAACTGTTGAATTTGACCTGACTCAGGTTTTTTAACCTGTCTTTTTCCCCTCCCACAAAGCTTAATGATAGCTCTCCCAAAACTTTGTCTTAGCAACAGTTCCCTCAGCTGTGCTTCTCTGACACAGAACTATTGCAGATAATAGAGCAGAAGGTACAGCTTCTTGGCGGTAGTTTAGTGTTACTGCAATTCCTGGTCATGTTGCTATCTCAGGGTAAAATGAGATGCTTATTGTGGGAAAGCAATGGCAGCAAAGTAGTTCATGCTGTCTTCTGTAGCAGTGTGTAGAGTGTAACAAAAACAGATCAACATTACTCACTATAGATAACAACCACAAAATGTGATTTTTTTTTTTTTTCTAAAAAAAGGTATAAATACCTAGACAGATGTACTGTATGTAAATCAGCTTGAAATGGTTAATAAACTACTTTGTCAGGCAGCAATGCATGGAGACCTCTACCATGCTTAAATTATCTTATCTCATAGTAGTTTTATGACCGTGAAATAAGCATGAGAAATCTAAAAGAACTATTCTGGCCTGGAAACACATAAATGGGTATCTTGAACGCCATGGGGGATGATTTCCATGCTGATCCACTGAAGGTATTCATAATACCTTAAAGTTGCAACTGATCTTTTTCAGTATTTCCATGCATTGTAAAGATTGTGTAGACCAGCTCTCTGGGTGAAATCCTAGTTCTGCTGGAAAAAAAAAAATCTTGGTTCCTCACATCATGTTGAGATTACTTTTTTCTCAATATCTCAAGGGAAACATCAGATGAATGTTTTGTGTGTGTGTGCTTGTGATTTCTTCCTTCCAAACAGTGCTTACCCTACCACAATTCTCATTATCTTTGCAGGTGTCGAGCCAATACTTGAGGCAGTATGCAGTCTCAAAGCCATAGAGATTGCAATAGCTTGAAATACTATAACGGGCCATCACTTATAATCGGGGGAGGCAATGACACCTAACTGTCTTTAGAGCATTTCTACTTGCTAATTAGTAAAAGTAATAAGTAGAATTCAGATATCACTTTTATGGGATTTTTTTTGGAAAACATTCTTTATGGTTGTCTCTTAAGACTGTAATTTGATTTAAAGCTCTTAGCTGATCAGTCTTTAAATCACAGCTTTCTAAATCTATGTCTATGCATTAGCATACTACAAAGAGAAAAGCATTATCTTGTGATGTAACACTAATTTGCTAGTAGTTTCTCATTAGCATAGGTGCCTGGGACATGATTTTAGCTGAGCCTATGATTTTCCAATGTATTCCAGATCAGTGACCACCTAAACAATGCAAACACTTCATACAGATTAGAAACTTAGCTCTTCCACTCTTTGATATCTTGAATTCTGAAGCTGTTTAGGCCTAAAGTAATTTCCAAGAAACGATGGCTCTTCTAGTCCAGTAATTATAGTTTAAGAGGCATCTGGCAAGGGAGCGAGTGTGGTGTAGAGATGTCCAATGAGGTTGAGACCAGACCGGGAACTCACATGAGTATATGTGTGTGTGTATATATACACACACAGAGAAATTCTGTGTGCTTCTGTTTTAACAATGTGCCCCTGAGACAACCCTGCCCGTTCTTGTCATGGTTTAATCCCAGCCTGTCGCAAATGAATAATTTAGGCTACTTAAAGAATCACCGCTAAAGATATCAGAAACTGAATGATTTTAATGTAAATTTGTTAAAAGTGCGACTTAACAGCATTCAATGGCAAGGTCCACTCTATTACTTTTTCAACATGGAAAAGGTATACAGAG
>NW_010554313.1:0-10836 GCF_000687285.1 Phaethon lepturus | reverse complement strand
CAGTATTCAAGGTGCGGCCTCACCAGTGCCTGTATCTAGCACTGAACATCATCTTTCAGGCCCTCCTCAGACGCTCTTAAACTGAGGAATTGTTCTGCTGTGAGCTGTTAAGTGGTAGCACCCAGGTAAAACCAAAAGCTTTATGTTAGATGTAGGAACTTCTATCTATATTCAGCATGAGGTGTTTCCCTTTAACTCTCCATTGCTAGTCCTTGCCCTGTATCTCTTCAAACCAGAAGAGTTCCCTTCTTTTGTTTAAACTTCCAGTTTGTGTACTTTATTTATATTCCATTCTTGATATCTCTTTCCTAAACCATATACATTTAGTTTCCCCAAACACTTCTTCAGATATACTTGCTCCCATACTTCCTTCTGTTTTATTTTCCCTAACCTGTGCTTAACATATTTAATGACTTATGGGAAGTAGAACTAACTGAAATATGCCATGAGCTGTTGCTTTTAATTTCTGGAAATTGGTTCTTCCCAAATTTTACATTTGACCCTTACACGTATTTACTTTAAATTAGTATTAGTTATTTTTGCAATAGTATTTCATTACAAGTTCATGTCCAGCTCGTGCAGTTTCCTATTACAAGTCAGTGTACCTCAAAACTGTTGCTTCTTGATGGGAAAAAATGGAGTGGTGTCCATATGATATAATCTATTCTCCTAGTTGTGTCATTTAACTTTATTTACAATTAATCTCATCTAACAATAAACTAACTCTTCTGATACACTCAGGCCCTTTACAAGGTTTATTTTATGCTTTTTCAAGCTTTTCTTACAGTGGGGACAATAATTTGTCATATATTGTTTTGTTTTAGAAAAGAAATAAAACATTAACAAATTATGTTTGTTGTTTGCACTGTAACAAACATTTGTGGGATTCAGTGCAAGGATCTGAATAAAATATTCAAACCATACACAACAGTTATATTTAGGAATCAGCCATGGTAATAAAGATATCCTGACTTACTGTGTGTAAAAGGAATAGGCTTTTAGAAAGCTTCTCATTAGAACATTGTCATACTTTGAGAATAATAGAAAGAATAGTTGATAAATAGATATAGTCTTATAGATTTAATTAATAGGATACAGGTGTTCATAGAACAATACTGATAAATAAATCCATGCCAGTACTGCTCATTTGTCCCCTGTACAGTCTCTACCATGACTGGCTTAGAACCCAGTCAAGTTGAATCAATAGAAAATCAGTCTTAGGTATTAAGTTTAAGACATAACAAAATATAAGAGATAAGTGATTAACTTAGAGTAAGCAACTTAGAAAGGTCAGGCATTTAAAGTTAGACATAGGCTAAGTATATGTTAATAGAACACCCTGAGTTTTTCTTAGAAGTCTAAAGGTGAACTATGATGAAGATGATGATTGTTTAAGAAGGTAAGTGGCCGTGGTGACCAAAGACTACACCAATGAACAGCAACTTCAAAAGAGGAATTGGAACAGAACGATAAGAATCACCTGAAACTGAGGAAATTAATGGACTTTTGAGGTTGATGAAGAATTAAGAACTGAAAGTTCGTGGAAGAACACCAAGAACTTTTGTATTGCATAATGCTATGCAGAATCATATATATAGAAGATGCTGTCTATCAGTTTCTGCCACTCACCGAGGTGATGGTCCAACTCTGAGTTGTTAATAAAGCAAACCTAGAGATACTCACAGTCTGGTGAAATTTTTTAACACTGTGAGAGTCACACTGATCATGACTCATTGATAGGTCTTCTCTACATTGCTAATGAAATTATTAAGTAACAAGGGCCCTGATACTTACTCTTCACAGTGATAACATACTGCTCTTCACTGGAATTTGCCAAAGATGGATTTCTAATTCATTCCCTGATATGAGCATGTCAGAAATGTAATACACCTTGAAATAATAATTTCTTTGCATAGAGTTTTTCATACAGGCTATATTCCAAAATATTTGAGAGGTACATAATCCATTTATCACAAGAGGCAAAAAATAAAGCAGAAGAAAAAAGAGCCAGATGAACAGATCTGGACCCTGGAGACAGTCACCCTGAAAACAGATGATGAGTCAACTAAGTTAACAGATTTGAGATGGTTAGTCTGGAGCTACAGAAGAAAACACCATTTCACCGATGCTACAGATGTAGGGTGAAGTGGCTCAGAGAAAGCCAGTATTATCAAAGCAGGAAGCTTATAGCAAAGCAAGATTCAAGACCTTTTAGATGGGCTGCATCAGGTCAGTAATAAGCTTTAAGCTGAAGAAACGCAACTTTTAACTTGGATTCTAAGACAGCTTTAAATTTATTTGAATAGAATCATATAGAACCATTTTCAGAAACTGATTGCCTACAACGTGACATATGGAAATATGTCACATTGATACATAATATATCCATTTGGTTACTAAACATATAAATATACCAAAAGGAAGCTACTGACTTTATAAAGTATAATTTTTAATAAAACCTTAGCGTTTTCTAATTCTAAAACATCTTTCATCTCTTACAAGTCTCATAAATTCTAAGGATAGCTAGTTCTCGGCTCATTATTACTTTTCACGTGATCTTACACTGAAATTATTGCATATGCTACTGCTAGAACAATTTACAACTTTCATTATAATCTTCCTTTTGAGTCTCTCAGATAAGTTCCTTTTCAGCTGAAAACTCCCATGCTTAGTATAAAGCCAGCAACAATTTTTGGAATAGTGGAATAGGCAAGCTCAGGTGTATTCAAAACAGTCTTTAAAGAAACACTGTAATAACATACTTTTTTGAAATAATTTGACTTAAGAATGGGGAAAAATTAATAAACTCATTTTGTTCTTATGTATGTGGTTTATTCTGTAGTTAAAATTATATTCAGGGAAGTTCCAATGCACGTAATGCCTTTCAAAGAATATCTGCTTAATGATTTTTAAGCTGTGGATAGTCTGACAGGGCTTGTTTTCAGTGTGATTTAGGTCAAGCCACATAACAGCGAGGGTCACCTTTCAGCACTTTGGATTTGGAGCTATTTAATGCCTGAGTTTCCAGTCCTATCAAAACTCTGAAATCTGAATTCAGAGTTTAAACCCAACTAAGCTTTGTGTCAGCCTCATTCAGAAGACAGGTTTCACAAGGGATGTGTGTCTCTGCTGGCTGGTCAGCCCAGCAACAGAAGGACAAGAGCTCAGACATAGCAAGTGAGGGTATACTGAGGGCATACTGCTTCCAGTAAGCTGAAGTATCTGGCTTTAAACACAGTAAAGAAACGACCCAGAAAAAACAATAAAAACACAATGATTCTAATTCCAAGAAAATGTCAGTGAGTGTTTGAAGTTTTACTTTAACCTTTACTTTCTCAAAGCATGTTTAAAAGATGAATACAAACTCATCCCAACATGATGATACACAGCCTGACAGTTCAGTGGCACACAAGACCTATGGGAAGACACTGCAGTGAAAATGAGACCAGAAATGCCTAGAACATGTATCAATGAAGCACATCTGCTAGCCCAAGCATATTCTATGGACTTGTAAATGAAATTTGGGTCTGTTCCCGCCGGAAAAAATAGTGACTTACAGCAGGTGGAAATTTTGGTACAAATTCCCAAGGAGCATCCCGACCCACCACTTCGCAACACAATGTAACTTACATATTTATCTGGCACCTTCAGAAAATATAGCACAAGTTGCTGATGTGAACTGCTCACTTGATCATTTTTCCCTTCTGTCTAAATTAAGATGATGCACTATAGCTCACCTGTAACTTCTGGCTCAGAGAATCCCTCTGTGCCTGGAGCTCTCTGGCACTGTCGATTTCTTGTTTCAATCTTTCTATTTCCTAAGGGAGAAGAAACAACCTCGCTAGCAACACGTTACCTGTCTTGGCCTCAGTGCAAGTAAGCTGGCTGCTGCTGCTTCTCCTGAGCAAGCCCTTGCAATGATATCAAAACTGGCAGTTAGCTACTGCCCATCATAGCACATGAAGTTTAAGCCCTGCTTCCAATATTCCTGAATCACAGTCCCGAAACAGCAATTCTATTGTGAATAAACAGCAATACAGATAAGCATTTTCTTTGCTATAAAAGTCCAAGTCTTTCTCTCCAACACAAAAGATCTGAAGTAATGTTTTCCTATAAAATTGAGTCCTTGTAATTAGGGAAACAATTTTATACTTTAAATTCTATTGTAATCTATCCTCCATTTTTTCAATAGAAAAATCCAGTTTTCATCTGTGAGCTGCTTATTATGTCACTAGCAGCAGGGCTGAACATTAAAAAAATTGCCTGCTTTGACCATTGATTTCTGTCAAAAGAGAATCTAAAAGAAATGGTATCTTTAATTTAGCAAGAAGAAAGTAATAAGGTATAAAAATAACAAATATAGGTAAAATAATTAATGGAAGAGAAACCTTTTCTTAGCTTACTTTCAGGAGACAAGAATAGAAACAGTTGATGAAACCAAAAGGTATCAAACTTAAAACTAATAAATACTTTTCTCCCAGAAGGGCATAGTCACCTTCCAGAACTCCTTTCAGAAAGATCTCTTTGCATCCAACAGCTCAGCATAATTCAAAAGTGCATGGGCATCAAAATGGGAAACATTACCAACCTGAGGATAAACTCTTAAGTATGAGGGAGTTTGCAAAAGGCTTTGTTTCATTTTGGGAGGATATTCTGTAACTACAGTGTCTCTCATGCATCCTCCTCGGAAACACCTAACAACAGCGCCACTGGAGGCAAGACCCTGCAAGATACACTGCCCCTCTGAACTGCACACCAGTGCCCACTGTGTCTGTCACAGAGGGCTCAAGTGATCTGGTCTTACACAGGGCAAACAATCCTTCATATGTGGCTCCTTCCACCTCCTTTTTCCCATCCATAAAGGGGCGTTTCTTGATCATTCCGTGGCGCAAATCAGCTTTCCTCTAGGACCTGTGCCAGTGCAGGTGTTACTCCGGTTCCTTGTATTTTCCTGCTGCTGGTCCAGCCCAAGGCAGATGGCACAATAAATATCATCAAGTTACAGGCTGGGGATTTGTCATGCATTTAAGGAAAGGACTGATCTTAGGGATCATAAAAATCATCTATATTAACATAGTCTGAAAAACAGATTGGCCTGAAAAAGACTTGCTCCAAACCCTACTCTCCAGAAAAAGGTAAGTGTGCTTACAACTGCTGCCCTTCTTAGTGAATTTGGACTGCATCAGTGTGATGTCTGCTCTGTAGAAACTACATATGCCTCAATGCAGACTTGCTTTTGCAAAGAGAGATGCTCAGTTAAAGCAAAAAGGAAAAAATGATACTTTTTTTTGTTGTTCAGATACCCAGCTCTATATTGGACTGATGTAATTGTATACACGGAAAAATAGTAATCGTTTCAAAGAAGTTGAAAAATTGATTTTACTTCGTAACATCTATAGGAAATAAAACAGTATTTACCAGCTATCACAAGTTTAATGTTGAAAGCCTTTAGAAATGATGTAACAGAAAAGCCAAGAATAAATGTTACCTCTTCTTTTTTCTTCAGAGTAGACTCCAACTCCTGTATTGTCTGGTTTAATTCTGTTTTATGTGTGTGGACTGCATTGGCTTGACTACTCACACACTCTAGCTCAGTCACCTGTTGAAATTAATTAGAAGCAACACATACAGAATTAATTGCAACAAATTCAAGGTACTATTACTTCTTTGCATAAATAGCTGCATTTGAAATATACCCTTAGTTCTGGGTGACTTATGTTGATAAAAATGATGAAGGTGTTCTTATGAAGTTAGCATAAAATGCCTTAAAAATTGTTTTGCATAAAATGGTTGCAATGACTTCTAATGTTTACTGTAATATCTTGGAAACAATAAATTTAGTATGTTGCAGCATGAAAAAACATTAATTAAAAGTTAAACTTACTAATTATTTAAAATTTTATGAAAGAAGCCGAATTACCATTTCAGAAACAGTAATGTCTAGATCATTAAACACAGATCTCTCTGTCTAACTAACCTCTCCATTTTACACTTTCTAATGTTGCACTATCTTAAGCAACTAAGCCACAATACTCACCTACTTCCTAGCAAGCCAATTAACATTTCACAGCCTCAATTTCTGGCTCAGCATCAACAATGTAATAGCAGACACGCAGCCACCAATGTACAGCTGCAAACTTCTTTCTTCCTCTACTTTTGGATCTCATCTCTCACTCACAAAGCCAACAGCTAATGGCACAATTTGGATTTGTACAGTTCCTCTTTATTAGCAGGGAGCAAACACATGCCTGCATGAATGTCTGCACTAAAAACTTTTTCTTTAGTAACAAACTGTTAAAATATGTGTTGTGATTTAACTCGGCAGGTAGCTAAAACAACCACACAACTGTTCACTCACCCCACCCTCCCCTGCAGTGGAATGGGGGAGAGAATTGGAAAAGAAAAAGGGTAGAACTCGTGGGCTGAGATAAAGAAAGTTTAATAGGACAGGGGGAAAAAAGAATAATAATAATGACAATAATAATGATAAAAGGATATACAAAACAAGTGGTGCACAGTACAATTGCTCACCACCTGCTGACCAATGCCCAGCCAGTTCCCGAGCCGCGGCCCCTCCCCAGACAACTCCCCCAGTTTATATACCGAGCATGACATTGTATGGTAGGGAATATCCCTTTGGCCAGCCTGGGTCAGCTGTCCTGGCTGTGTCCCCTCCCAGCTTCCTGTGCACCCCCCACCTTCCCGCTGGCAGGCCAGACCATGAGAAGCTGAACAGTCCTTGACTGCTTAGCAACAACTAAAAACATCAGTATGCTATTGACATTATTTTCATCCCAAATCCAAACCACAGCACTATACCAGCTATCAGGAAGAAAAGTAACTCTATCACAGTTGAAACCAGGACAATATTAAAAATACAATAACTCATTTTTTCCCAGAAGATATGTGCCTGTCAATCTTAGTATATAGTCTTCAGCAGAGCTGCATCATCTACCTACAGTAACTAACAAATCTGGACCCAAAACTCCTTTGAACAAAGTATATTTCTGTGCTACCCAATTCTGCAATGAAATCCTTAAGGTCTCCGTTTACCTTTCTCAGAGAAGTAGCCCCTAGACAGAGGGCATGTATTCTCCAGGACAATTTTATTTTTTAGATGAAAGAACATCTTGAGGAATCAAGGTTGGTGCCCTCCAGCACTGATGTAGTCTAGCTAATGAAGCCACTGTGATGCCAGTAATTTCAGACTCTGAACTGTTTGTGGGCTCAAAAGGTTTTGAGCCCACAAATCTGCACTCAGATTACTGAGTGCAGGGAGATGTCGAAGGAAAGCCAAGATGAAATACAAGAAAATTAAAACAAAATCCCTATCAGCTTCTCCTTTCTGAGTCACGGAGCATGAACTTCCCCTCTGTAACAGCTATGACAAGTCTAGTTTCTTCTACTGGAAAACTATGATTAGACATTTTTGCACATCAGGCTTATAAATGGAGAGAAACTGAGATTCTTGGGAGGGGTAAGAGGAATGAGGGATGAGGTGATACCTTAGTAACACAACACCCCACCCCTCACCCCCAAGAACTATCATCTTATTGGCTGGAATTGTCCCAAAAGAAATATCGATGCTTGTGGCAAAAAAGTAATAGCAGTTTGCTCAGTTTTATATGCCACTGAGCATTACAACTGAAGTCTTGGATAATTTTCTCAATTTGCTTCAATTGCACAAAAATATATCGCTTTAGATGATTTGTGACTGCTGCCAATTGTGACTACTACAGTATTTGCCACTATAATTACACAAAAAACAAACAAGCAGAATTGCAACAGATTGAGTGGAATAAACTTATATCTAAACAGTGTCTGGACTAATATTAAATATAGCAAGAATCACAGAGGCACAGAATAACTTAGGCTGGAAGGGCACCCTGGTGGTCATTTGGTAGAGGCCCCCTGCTCAAAATAGGACCAATTTTGAAGTCACATTTGGTTGTTCAGGGTCCTGTCCAGTCAAGAACCCTTCACCATCTAGCAGAGCTGCCATAGTTGTACGTAGGTTCCTGTATTTCTGCCACTGCAGCTTTATGCAGAGCTCTAGTCCATTCCTAAGTTTTTCTGGAACTGTCAAATTCACCTACCTTGTCCACCTTCACCCCTTCTGAAGTTCAACTTAAGTTCAGCATTTCCATGCTTTTCTGCTGAACTGAGTCTTGAATTGGAGGTAGAAGCCTCTGGGAACCCAAGGCCAGGGTTGTTATGGGAACCCAGGGTCAAACCCTCTCCTACCCATTGGTAAAGACTGGAACGTTGCATGGTAACCTCCAAGGAGGTTGTCACTCTCTTTTAAAGCTGTTGCACTCGGCAATACCCACTGGCTCTTACCAAATACTGGCACAGTGAATAATCATTTATGCAAAGTGGAAGAGCCTCAACAGGAGAAACAGAAGAAAACCACCTCTGTTCTAGCGCCTAGTGCCCTAGAAGCAGGTGCAGAGGTGTCCCATCCTGTGACTAAGGAAGGGCTTGGACCCCATTGCTCTCCACATGGTTTCCTCTGGGCTGGTACACATGGTGAGGATGCACATGTTGGTGTGAGCCTGGAGTCCGAGTAGGCTGGTGGATTGAACTGGGGTGGATGAAATGTTATGGCGCTCAGCTGCATGTATTGTCGCTGGCTGAAAACACCTCCCACTACAGCCCTGCCAGCTGTGTGGGTCATGTGAACACTCCCCAGTGCGCTCCGGTCCATACTAACTCAAGACACCTATTGGAATTGCTTAAGTGAACACAGCTAATTTTGCTTGAGCATAGTAGAGTGTTCTCACAAACCTTCTTGCCAACAGAGGCAACCACTGTCAGAAGGGCAATTAATTACCTACACTAAAGGGGCTGTGATGTTGTTGATCCAGCTTTTCTCTGGGCAAACGTCCATCTCTTACTGCTTATGCAAGAAAATAATGCGTTGTTCAACTGTTTTGTTCACTGTTCATTGAAAAATCAGTAACTTGGAAAAAAAGAACAAATTCAATTAAAAAAATGGGTTTACTTTAAAATCACAGTCATATTTAAATGCCCATTCCTACAGAGATCTGAAAAAATGTCAAATATCTTCATGATGTTCTCTTCTTGAATGTACCTATAAAAAAGAAAATTGTATTGTGACCCTTTCAAAAAATCTGTGGAGTAAGATGGACTGGAAAATGATGTGATATAAAGAATATGCAATTGAAAACAAAAGCAACAAAAGATAAAGCTCTAGGCAAAAATCTGGATAGCATTTACTTGCTCTATTTCTTTGTTTCAAATTGAATTTCTTTTTCTCATGACCAGTGGTCCAAAAGTCATTAAAAATAACTGTTTATGCATTATGCACAGAAGGTGGCATAAAAGGAAGCTAAAATGCTTTAGTCTGACCCTCCCACACGCTCTTTGCAGGGACATCTCATTCAGTGTTTCATGTTTAAGAGCAAGGCTCAATCAATTATTCAAGCCTTTGCACAGCAACACTAAGCAATGTATCTGTGATTAAGCTTTTTTCCCAGTACAGAATTCAGACTGAAAAAAGTCTTTGAACAATAACTAATTATACAAGGTTCTTCTATTGTGCTATCGTAAGACTGCACTGACTTGTATATCTGAAAAAAGTCAATACTGTGGCTTTGCATTTGAGACTAAAAAAGAAAAGAAATATTGTTCTTAGCCTCTTCTGCTTTATTTTGCATTTATCCAGGTAAGGATTGCACATAGGGAAAAAAATTCTGAAAGGGCTTTTTAGTGACTATTTAATGAGCTAACTGTTCTAGCATATGGCCATTATTACACTTAACTGCATACTTCAGTGCAAAATACATCAGTTGAAATAAGACAGCAAGACAACTTATCCTGGCAGAGCCAAGAACTTCTCAGCAGAGGCTATTCGAGAGTTTTCTGGAAATTTTGATCTAGGGTCAACAGCCTATAAATAGAGGAGGATGTCAAGCAGAAGTTTTCATTGTAGCAGACAACTAGTGCACACTGGGCTGCTGGGAAGACTGGAGGAGTGAGGTTTTGGGCCAGCAAGGAGTTATAGACTTGATGTGAGCTTAAGACAGTGACTGCTCAAAGCTTCAGAAGACTGAAGAATCTCTCAAAGAAAACAAACCAAATCAAAGCACAAAGAAACCAAGAGAGGAGACTGCACCAAATCTCAACACAGATAACTGCTTTATGAGTGAAGACTTCAGTTAGGCAGAGGCAAAAAAGTGGGAATGACAGAAATATTTTGAGTGGTAACTGTCCCCAAGCAATTATTGACAGAATGAATCTGAGCTATGTTTTCTGCAGGTTGATGCATTTTTTCAAACCACTTTCTTGAGATAAATTTGTATACTTCTGATCTCAAACAATAGGTTTTTTCAGCAACTTAAGATTCAGTGCCAGCAGATCATTAAATTCCTTCTAAACTTCATACAGAAATTACTTCAACTGCTACAGAAATGCAAAGATGGACAGATTAGGATGTATTTTCAGTGTAGCTGTAGCTTATTTTATAGACATACCTGACACTATTAGCTCATTGTTTCCTAAAGATATTTTTGTCCCTTATATTTATTGTGAAACAAAATATCCAAGGTCTACTAACCCAGGTTTACAATGCAGAACAGGCAGAGTGCTCACATGCAAGTCTGAACTTAAGTATTAATTATGTATTTTTAGCTGGTTGAGTTGCATCCCTAAATGGATCATAACTGTGACTGTGATAATAATATTCCATCAATAATTCAAGATGAAACTCCTACAAAGAAGAAAAGAGTCCTTTGCTTTCCACAATGAGAAGATAAATGGTGTTGCATGGCTCAGCAAAACTGGGAATAACTGCATAAAGTTTCACATAATTTA
>NW_010554312.1:0-202 GCF_000687285.1 Phaethon lepturus | reverse complement strand
TCCCCCCGCTCCCCCCCCCAGTGGGCAGCCGTGCGGGGTCCCTGCTGAGGGACGGGGCTGCGCCCCGACCTCTCCTGCTTCCAGTGACCTCCCTCGTGACCTCGCTGCCCCCATCACCCCGGACCCTCGGTTTGTCCCCTCCGGTTCCCGCAGTGCTGCCGAAGCCCCCCACCGGGGCACCGGGCGTTGCCACCATCATGTC
>NW_010554311.1:18540-22821 GCF_000687285.1 Phaethon lepturus | reverse complement strand
AAGGTCCCTTCCCACCCAAACCCTTCTATGACTGTATGATACAGCATACAACAGTTTACCTTCTCTATCCAGCTACTCATGTGCAAAACAGTTCCTAACACACAGCATAAAATAATGCAGGACAGGAGACACAGGAAATTACTTTTTATGCTACCCATTTTAGAAAAGTAACTTGAAGATTAAGATTTGATAAATCAAGGAGAAGTTCTATGGCTTATTTTTGGGGCCAAAATAGGGCTCAGATTTCATACCATGCTGTAATGTTACAATTATTTTAATTGAATAGCTGTCTGGAATGATGCAATTCTCGTAAGATCATGCAGTTCTGATCTGTATCAGATTTTTATTTTTTTTTTTACTGGGGGGGCAGGGGGGACAGGGACTGTGAGAGTATTGGGGTTTTGCTTCATCTGTAACTGAATTAGAAAGGATCCTTCTGTGACCAAAATGAAGACTTATGTTTAAAAATTCTAATACCCACAAAATGGGCAGACTAATACATGTTTTCTGCATCTATCCAATTTAAAGTGTGTGGAATATTCAATCACAGTTGGTATACAACTGTCACAACCACAAAATTACATTTTAATTTTAGCAAAAATAACTTCAGCACTTGCTGGATTGGAAGAAAGGTTAGTTGGTAAAATACAGAGACTAAATTATATTGTTGATTAGCCAAGATAGTACTTCACTGTGTGAAAGTAAGTTTCATATTTTTTGCAGACATACATCAAATCTTCATCCACAGAACAGTCTGTATATTTGCACAAAATATAACAACTGATGATTAAAAGATTTTTTCTTTTTTTCAGTCGATGGTCATTGCAGTCTTCATATGGAGAGTTCACTGACATAGGGAAACGTGAAAAAGTTCAGAAAAAGCCAAAAAATATCCCATGCAGGTAAGTATGAAAAGCATAACATACAAAACTATAACGACTGAAAACTTCCAAATTCTTAATCCTCATTTAGAAAGATATTAACTGATACTTCATAACCAGGAAAAGTGTATCAGAGAGCACCATATGAATAGATCTACTGACAGTAGCCTGTTTAGCCTCTGGTTAAAGGTGAAGCCTAAAGACACTGCTGCACAAAGCTACAGCCTACAGAGAGAGGCAGTATGTCTTGGCATAGTATGCCTCGGTGTGACATTATTCCTTCGTGTTTCTTACCTTCACCACTTTCCATGCCTTCTACAAAAATACCACCACACTGGGGCAGAATCCAGTATCGGCGCCTGTAGCGATCTTGACCGAACATCATTGAACGCAAACAGTGTGAAGCTTCAAATAATTTCTTTCTGTATTGGCTTTGTTGCTGTTTTAAAAAAGGGGAAGCATTATAATTCAGTAGGGGGGAAAAAAATCCATTATAACGAAATAATCTCCTGGCTGCCAGACTGAACAGAAGTTCAAGGGTCACGTGAGAGGGCTCTCACAGATTTTGTGTTTGTGTTATGTGATATTCTACTCACAACTGCTGCCTTGGTGATTTGACTTACAGAGCTCCCTTTAAAAAAAAAATCAATTCAATCCCTTCCTGGTTCAGCCTCAGTTTATCAGTCTTCCTTTAAAAACACACTTTGCGATGGTAGGTCCTGTCTTTTTAACACTGACTCCCAGAGAACGACAGGATCAAAGATTTCATTGCACAAGAACAGCTGACGCCCTATCGATCATACAGTAATAGCAAACGGAGCACAGAGCGCTGAAGGCAGCTCCTGATGGGAAACTAATGACATATTTTAACTGGTTCATAAAAGAACAATAATGTCTGAAAATAAACTCTGTATTCTAACACGAACAGTTCTCTGAGGGGGGCCAACAAGACTTTCAGGGCGTTTATGCAATTCTTGTTCTGCTAAATTGACACTGCTGGAAGTCAGGTGTAATTCTGGACTGCTAATTCATTGCAATTTGCAACATGGGAAAAACTAAGAGACAAAGTCTTAAAATGACGAATTTTCTCGTACGATGAATAAAAACATGGGCTATCAGCATCGTTATCTACAGCAGTCTATCTTTCTCATTTACATTTCTCTTCCTATTCCATTGTTTCTTCTTTCAAAATCTGAAGCAAGGACAGATCTCTGTACCGGTTTACAACACAGCTGCAGAAATTAGCCGATGGTAGGAGGGAAGGAGGACTGCCATAATTTGTATAATGGAAAAGTCATTGCTTCTTGTAAACAAAATTTATCATCACTTTCAAAGATCAACAAAGAGAAGTATATCAATTAGGTCTGGATAAAAATTATATTACTTTTTATTCTGAGATGCATGACTATACCACCAACAGCTTTCTAACTGTCTTTTGAGTCATACCCACTTAGTGCTGCTAAACTCACAACTCAGGTGTCATGAACAGTAGCATCATATTCATATTTTCATGAAACAAAAGCTCATCTTTATTTCAATTTATACTAAGTTGGAGCATGGAAAATGTTAGTTAACGTTCTAACTCATGACATCTAGTGATCAAATTTGTAGTATAACAAAGACAAATGACCTCTCACCTTTGTCAGTTTATCAATCTGTTTCTCTAGTTCTTCAACACTTGCTGTTTGGTCCCCATCATCCTATAATCACCAAATATACTGTCACGCCAAATTTATTTCAGGATAAAATCATACTATATCTAACTAATATTACAGTAAAAAGATGTAACAGAAAATGAGAGGCAAAATCTAAGAGTAAAAAAGTTTAGATCTTGTGCTCATTCAATGTATTTGACTAGGAACAACATAACTGGAATTCTTTCCCAACCATCCCAGATGCATACAAAGGAGAAAGCTTGTAGCCAAATGTTCCCTGTAAATATTCTTTTACTGGAAGCAATAATTCAGTTTGTGCATGAACAATTAAGACTATAGAATTTAATCTTTGTTTCTTTGAAGCTTTTTAGATACTCAAATTATTTTCTAAGTGTTTTTCATGCATGACCTAACGGAATCTGTCAAAATCTTATCCATCAGTCTTTGGTCAGTGCACACTTGCATTTTATTTCAATGTCTACAAGAAATTGTAGAGCCACTTTAAATTACAAGTCTGCTATAAAAGTTCCAGTATTAATCTTGCTGATTTTTGAAGAGGAATGCACCCATGGTTAAGCCTATGGTTCCCTTCTATTTGACACAGTTTAAAAATGAGAGTCATTTCTATAAAGAGAGTTTTAATTTAGTTCAAGAAAGTCTTTGGGGATAACAGCAAGTTTCCAAAAGAATACAACCAAAATCCTAGGGGCTCCCAATCACCTGCACCGTAAGATACTGGTCTTGCACTTCTTGGCCCTGTGAAAGTGCACCAGAGCGAAGCCTTCTGAAGTACCACATATAGCATGAATGCAACGGAAGTTCTGTTATACAAGGACATTAATCACTCTACAGGAGTTACAGGACTTTTGCCTATGAAATGCCCAGTGCACCAATATACAAGATTGTGCTAAAGGGAAAAAGACTGAGGCACAAATGTGATTAGATGCCTAAACAGTACTTATTTTTAATTCTGAAGTATTAATTTGTACGAACTCCATGCTATGCCTCTAAGGTATTCTCTTAAATTCACACTCTTAAATTATAGTACTTGAAATAAATCCAGAATAATAGCACAAACAGCTGTTCCTACCCTAGAAGCTAGCTGGGTTTCCAATGAAGAGTGCTTGCAAAAGTTTGAGTTCACATAGCATGTTGCATACATGCATGGTTCAAGTGGCCATATCCGCAGCACCCGTAAAACCTTACTGTGAACTTTTATAACCTTGCATAAATGAATCGGTTCCGGCAAACCGTGCAACATCCAGTGCACTAAAATGTAGCATTCGGTATCACTTGTGTCTCTTATCAGGTTTCATCCCGCAGAGAATTCTAGAGTTCCACAGGGAATCTTACAGGCCTGTGGCACTTCTATTACAAAAATCTTTTGACCATTGTAGATACAATTCAGCTCAACAAGCTAAAAATGTTTCAGTGGTCCTTCCTGTACCTTATCTGATATTAACTAGCAAAATTTATCATCTCGTGATCCAATACAGTTGGGCAGTGATTACCCTAGAAAAGTTATGAAAAAAATACACAGGAAGGTCACAAGCAAGCTTTATAATAAATAATGTTAAATGTAACTTTGCACTTCTTTATTATTTTGTTAACTAATAAATAACATTTATTCTCTGCTAAGAGAAAGCTACAGTTATGCTCATTTGCTAACAGGGTTGCAGTTCTCTGGATCTGGTACAATCTTTCAGAATTTCAGAGAAATTAAGATTAAGTCAAAACGGGGATGG